>NW_009203709.1:14111-21696 GCF_000690835.1 Fulmarus glacialis
CTTGGTCATATGGTTCAGTGTCAGGTAGTCCTGCGAGGAACAGGCAGTTGGACTCGATGATCCTTATGGGTCCCTTCCAACTCGAGATATTGTATGATTTTGTTTTGCAGAAAGTAGTATGTTTTCAAGATGACTGGAAAAGCAGCTTGACTGAATCAAATGGAATTCTAAGACTGACTTGATGAATTAAGAATTCAGTTTCATTGCATAAGTTCATTGATCTCATTGGCTTTCTTGATCAAAGGAAATCAGGATTACTATCTTGATATTAAAGCAAAACAAAGACCATTCCAATATAGGTAAGAAGTGTAGTTTCTTGAACAGCAGGGTAATATGTTTGCTTAAAAAGTTAGTACGATACGGTCTAAGAAAATAATGTGACAAGCTAAATGTGACACAGACATATGACTCCCAGCCACAATCTGACAACATTGAATGCCAGTCCTGCAGTAACAGGAATGGGACAAAATATCATTAGATGCTGCCATTTTCAAAAATTCAGTGCCTTCATACAAATGGGAAATAAGAGGAAATACTACCTACTTATTGAGAGAGTGTAATGACCAACCAGAATTCCTTAGAATTTACTATAATATTTTAAGACGTGAAAGTCCTCAGTATTGAAGCATTAATTTAAAACTTAGAAATCCCTTGGAGGTAACATGATTCAGAGAGATTCAAATGGGTACTCCAACTCACTTCTCAAGCATCCGTAACAGACACCATCAATGGGGATAAGACTGAGAAGAACACTCTCTCTGAAGTCTAAACTGCCTAACTACCAAGTGAGTTCATATACAACACAGCTCAGGATAATGACTACTTCATTCATATCTTTGCTTAGAAGTAATATATGCTATCTTGTATAACACCATGATAATAGCTGTAAATGAAACCTAACACACACCACCTAACACCACCACATACATGCAGACAGGTTAGGACTAAATAACATGATACACAGAGAACCTCCCAAAGTGACTTGACTGTCCTCTAACAGGCCACTGTTGGTTACAGGAAATAGAATAAATCTGTCTTGTGCCTAGGTCAGTACCAGGTTATTTTCACCAGAAGCACTGACCAAATTTTCCCAGTTATCTCTCTTGGTTTCCGCCTGGAACTTGTACCTGATCTGCCTAGATGTGAATAAACATGAATTCCTTGTTATCTTAAGCAGGCCACAAATATTGACAGATGCTGAATACTTTCGGTTCTCTGAAAAGAATCACAGAATCATAGAATCATTAAGCTTGGAAAAGACCTCTAAGATCATCAAGTCCAACCGTCAAAGAACAAGGACAAACCCAGAAGAGATAACATTTGAATCCCACTTGCTGTTGGACAGATAGATACTAAACCACAACAAACAAACAATCTAAAAAAAGTCCGGTATTTGCAGCAGAGGAACCATAGAAAAAGAATTACAGGCTTAATCTTGAGTGCAGAGCCTCCATATGTCTAAGATAGAACAAAGTCTTTCTTTTCAGAATAGCTATGTACTAGAAATAAATATATTTCCCATATTCCAATGGGAAAGAAAAGCACTCATGAAAATCTTTGAGGGAGAATATGATAGGGTAAGGAAAACACTGTACTATAAATGCAAATAGTAATAACTGGGTCTAACAGTGGCAGAAAAGGACACAAGAGCTTCCAAAGAAAGTGCTAGTCCAGGGGCAATTCCTTGTCAGGCTGGTAAGCTGCTGAAGTGCTGACTGAGTGCTATGAATAGCCAGAGTCAAAAGCGGGTGATCATTTTTGTTATATCTAATGCTCATCTTAACATGATAATGTGATTGCTTGTGTTGAAAACCAGCTGCAGTTTTTGGTTAGCCAAAGGTAAATAAAATAACAGGAAGAACTTGCTCAGCTTGTAGTCTTTCAGAGCACAAACAGCTCTCCTGTCTGTTAAACAAACCCAAGATGCAAACTCCTTTAATCCACAGAGCAGCACTATAAACACTACTATAATGTCTAAGAATGGTTACTGCAAAAGTTAAAGATGTAACAGATATTATGGCCATACCTACTGTAGTCTCTTACGCTATTTTCACTATCAGTCACGTTTTCAAGTATACTAATAAGAATTATCCTTTGTCGTTACAGTCTGTTAGAGGGATGACTCCACCCATGTCACAAAGTCCTATTTGAGCAAAAAAGTCCTGGGACCTAACCAGTGTGTGGTCAGAACACAGCTGAAGAGCATTATTTTCTCTCAATTTTCCCTTTCTTTCTGATTTTCTTGAATTGATATTAAAGTTTCAATGCAACTTTCCCCCAGGCTGCCAGACCAAGGCTTTCCAAGTAAGATGTGAATTGAAGCACTTGAACCCTGAGGAGGATGACTCCATTTTTCACTCCATCACTAGTGCTACAATGATGAATGGCCAGCACATAACTCTTGCTGGATCTGACCAATCCACATTTATGGGGAAGCCTGTTCAGCATTTCTAAAAATCCAATATATTGTGCTGATTCCATATAAACCAACTTCCAGTCTCTAAGTCATGAGACGACCAACCACACACGGATCTTCTAATACTTCTTCAGAATATCGAGTACCACTGCTGACACATACTTTATCTGCTCCAAACTTTCCCTCCCCCATGTGAGGACCATGCGTATCTTCAAGTATAGGATACATACTACTGAGCTAAAACCTTAATCTATTTATTAAGCATAATGTTGTGATACATCTGAGTAGAAATTCTTCACAATAACTGTAAAGGTGATAATAAAAATATGAAAGAGAAAATGCCAAAAGTAAGGTTGCTCAGACAATTACATTATCCATATAGTTTCAGTTAAACAGTAATTAAATGACTGCTCTTTAGATAGCATTAACAAAGTTATTACATTTTCTAATGTGAATGTTGATTTTCTTCTTTAAATTAATCTCACGGAGTTGTTATTTTAAACTCCCTTCACTTGTATTCCACTTACTTAATTCAGAACAGAAGGTTCTGAAACCCTCAAAATATCACGCAAATAGCCTTATTTAAAGATCCAGGCTACAATATTCAATAAACAAATCTCTACTTTTTGAGGTAAAAGAGTAACTGAAGGAAGCACACACATCTGCTAAATATTCTTTGCCAAAGATTTACATAGTTATCAGAAAACACTGGAAAGTTCAATAATGTAATTCCTGGACTTAATTTTTGTTTTGAACTCCTGAAAGAGCATCCCAACAAGCTAGCACACTAGTAGCACACAGGATAGAAAGAAATGCATCTATTCTCATTTTAAAGTTGTTAAACATAAAATTCTTCATTCTTGTTCTTTGAAAGTAAAATGAATGTATTTTAGACCAGTTGAAAAATCTTTTCTCTTGAAGAAAAATCAGAAAATTTTCACAGAACAACTGACAGAACTAGTCTAAATCTCAACGTGAGCCTGCCATAGCCTTGAGTTGTATGGGATTTTGATTTTTTTAAACTATATACTAGAGTCCAATACGGATCACTAAGGGCTTTAACCTTTACATCATTTATACTTATTAAGGGAAGATAAAGGAATTTCATTATTTCTTAAATCAAGTTTAATGAAGAAAAGATACTGAGAAAACTTAACTGTTGATATGAGCTTGTCAGCAGCCTACGAAATAAAATTGGAGCAACTTCTAAGAGTTTATAAAAAAGAGGATTTTTCAATAGAGAGGATCTAGATACAAATTAGTTTTTTGTCTGAAACAAACCCTGCTTATTCTGAAAACAGGTGGCTGAGATAACGTTATCCATACAGGAACAGAATGATCTCCTGACACTTTCTAGACGGAGAAAAAAGACCTATTAAAAATAATCCATATGACTTCTTACCAGTGGCATTAAAATACTATTTAAAGCCTCCCAGAAATTCTGCTACAATCATGAGATCACTTGACATTACTTCTTCCTGACATATTCCAAACCACAAGACCTGGTATCACTATACTTGACCAGCCATAATCAAACCTTTCAGTAACAAGAGCTCTCATGTTTCAACACAGATTTCAGAAAGAGGTCTAAACAAATCATTACATGAGGGAACAAAGTCACATTTCAGTTCATCTATGTTATTCTATATGAGTTGTCAAAGCAGTCACCGCACATTTACACCTGCTTTTAGAAGATAAAAAGTTTTTATCAAGTTCCCATAATTTCTTTAATAGTGATTTCCTGAAATCGTGAAACATTCTTGATTAACAAAATCATCACTGAACTTACGTTTGTGCGAACTTTATTGTACATGCTGTCAAGTTACAACGTTAAGTTACAACAAAATGTTACTACAAAATAACACTGATACCAACTACTCCATTACATCTCGTTTTCTCTCAGGTCTAAGCTCTCTCTCTCTTTTGGATACTAACCATTTTATTTGACCACAGGACAACATGCAAACAACAAGGCAACCTGATATGGTATTTATTTTGCAAATCAAGTGCAGTAAGACTCTCACTCATTGCAATATTGCATATAAAATTATGACTGAATGTAATTAAGAGTAACATGATAGAAATTTTTAAAGCTTCTCAGATAGAAGAACCCGCATGATTTTAGTCACTAATCTTTCCCATTTAAGCAGTTAAGTAAATGCATTACTTTTTATCACAAGATACAGGATTATCAAGATAAAGGATTGCACATCCTTTGTTCTTCAGCATCACATACTCAGCTTTCCAATTTTGCAGTAAAACTGCATCTTAGCAGTTAAAACTCATATACACTTTCCCATATACATGAGTCTGTAACACATTCACACAAGAAAACTCAACAATTTTAAGTAATTACTATGAAGTCAAATAATATATCTCTCTCTCTCCATCAATTTTAGGCTTCAAAGCTAATTTGCAAAATAGTAACTCCCATAAAACAACCCAGATGATTAAAGGAAGCTAATGCATGGTACCTAGGAAATACTTTCCTATAGAGTGATTGACCACTGAAGATCATGGTTATTAGGCTTGGCCATCCATGATAAGTCAAAACAAGTTTCCTTTTACTACATATTGCATCTGCATTCCTATTCTTGTTTACCTGAAGTAGCAAGCATGAAAAACTACTCTGGGAGGCAAACAGGGCAGAAAGGGAAGAAAAGGACTACTTTGGGTAGAAATTTCGGTTATCACAGCACAGCATTGTGTCCAGATGCTACCACAAGCAGAAAGTTTCCAGTGCAAACTGCAGCATCAACTAGACATCTGTCTTTTCTACCTCCTACAGGGACATTGCAGCAAGTGTCTATCTTGATCTTTTGCCTGTTGCCAACTTTGACAAGATTTATAAGAACTTGTTATCCTCTCCTCCAAAAGGTTCCTATGTGAAATGGCTCAGTGTGTTAAAAAATTACTGAACAGCATCATAATTATGCTTAACTTCTGTGAAAAATACCACTTAAAAGCATGAGATTTAGAGCAGTAAGAAGTAAGTTTGAGGGTTTTAAACACCTTAAAAAAACTGAAGTCTTTTTCATTTTGTGCAAGAATCTTACTGGCAACACAAAGACAAAACAATGCTCAAGAAGTTTCATGAAGGTACTTCAATGACTTTTCAAAAATGTAAGGCTTTACCGAAGTGCTTTAGGACAACCTGAAGTCACTTCAGTACTTTGAGACAGAAAAGTTTTCCCAGCTGGTAGTATCTTTCATTAAACTGAAAGCCAGTTTTCTTTTTATTACTTTATTAAACATAGGAAAGAGCTACCACAAATACAACACAGAAAGACCTATACAGAAAATCAACCATACAGTTACAGTTTCACAAAGTTTAGTCTTGCACAACCAAGTAGAGGCTTCAGTCAAAGCAAGGCAATGCCTCTGGTTTTTCTGGATGCTGTGGCTTCCAATGGAAGGAAAATATCGTCAATTTATTAAGTATTCTAAAGAAGGAGTTGGAATCAGAAAAATAACTTCTTATACTACTATGGCAAGAGACCCTTCCAAAAAAACCCTGATTTTCATCACCATTGAAAAAACAGTCAAAAAGTGTATTTAGGATGAGTGTTCGAGAACGCTTCTCTGTAGATGAACACAAGGAGTTCCCTCTGTACTGAACCATACAGCAAACAGATAACCGAAAACTCAAGTACCAACTGTGCTGCAGACTGTCAGATGCACTGCATGGAAACTAGTAGTAGATCTAAGAAATGGAGGTTTTTAAGTTTACTTTTACAGAACACCTCCCTCTATGCCATCACCCCGCCCCAACTCTCAGGTTGTTCTACAGCTTATAGTCACAACAGAATGTGGCCCAGTTCTTTCTTCCAACTCTTCCCCTTAACTCTGAAATAGGGATAGGACCAGAAAGAAACTTTTTGACAGTCTAACTAGAGGACCTCAATACCTGACAAACTGTAACAAAAAAGAAAAAAGAAAAAAAAAAAAATCAAATGCCTATCTCACACGCTTCCGCCATATGGAAACTAGAATACTGGTCTCTGGAAGTGTGTTTTTCAACATCTCAGTTCAATTTCTGTGTATTACCATGGAAATAGTAATAGCCTTATCTTGAAAGGACAGAAGGAGCCATGAAAAAATGCAAGCGAAGTTTCCAGTACTCTCTTTGTTTTTTGGAGGGGAGGGGTGGGGTTTTTTTGGTTGGGTTTTGTGGGGTTTTGACTACAGTTTAGCTAGCTTACATATTTTACACTTGACTAGAAGGTTCATGAATGTCCTTGAAGTATACATTTTGGCTATATGAAATGTTATCTTCATATTGATCAAGATAAAAATAAATACGCCTCTACGCACAGGAGGGATTAGTTAACAGGTACATACATGGAAAATGGAAAATCTTTTCAACAGAAAGGAAGATAGCTGACTTTAAAACTAGGTTAAGTTGCATAGCAGTTGATAATTTACTCAGAGTAAAAAAATGACTGGCAAGGTGCACAAGTCCATGGGACTTGATGAGATCCATCCGCAGGTCCTGAAGGAACTGGCAGATGAAGTTGCTAAGCCACTATCCATCATATTTGAAAAGTCATGGCAGTCCGGTGAAGTTTCCACTGACTGGGAAATGGGAAACATAACTCCCATTTTTAAAAAGGGAACAAAGGAAGGCCTGGGGAACTACAGGAAGGCCAGTCAATCTCACCTCTGTGCCTGGGAAGATCATGGAACAGATCCTCCTGCAAGCTATGCTAAGGCACGTGGAGGACATGGAGGTGATTCGATACAGCCAGCATGGCTTCACCAAGGGCAAGTCCTGCTTGACCAACCTAGTGGCCTTCTATGATGGAGTGACTACATCAGTGGACATGGGAAGGGCTACCGATGTCATCTGGACCTCTGTAAGGCCTTTGACACCGACCCCCACAGCATCCTTCTCTCTAAACTGGAGAGGTATGGATTTGATGGGTAGACTGTCCGGTGGGTGAGGAATTGGTTGGATGGTCGCATCCAGAGAGTAGTGGTCAACAGGTTCAATGTCCAGATGGAGATCAGGGACGAGTGGTGTCCCTCAGGAGTCCATACCGGGACTAATACTGTTTAATATCTTCATCAAGGACATAGACAGTGGGATCGAGTGCATGCTCAGCAAGTTTGCAGACAACACCAAGCTGAGCAGTGCAGCTGACACGCCTGAGAGACAGGATGCCATCC
>NW_009203710.1:0-30828 GCF_000690835.1 Fulmarus glacialis
CCTCCCCCCCCCATGCAAAATGCAGATAACTGTATCAGGCATGAGTCTGAAAGTCCCACAGGTGAAGATGAGAGCACAAATATGACCCAAACAATACATTTGAAGAAAGAACTAGATGGTTAATGAAGGTGAACTTTTTGAGGTGCAGTCATGGAAATCTCTACCCATTTTGATTAGTTTTGCCTCAGGACTGGTGTCACGGGGAATATAGGAAACCTGAAGGAATAGGGTAGCCCCTCTATGCCATGACATCCTCCATGTCTGGAGATCTCCTGGGCAGCCACAGTGGTTCTTTGGGACTAGAGTGGAGAAGGGGACATGTAAGCTAGTTTGTTTTATGAACTTACTAGATTAGGTCAGGTACTGATCTCCACCGTATTAGGTAGCAAAGAGGCAAAAGAGACTTTTGCTCTCCCCCAATGGGTGGGCTCTCAAAGATGGCATTTATTTAGGAATGGTGCCACAGCACCAGCTGCTCAGTGCCACCAAGTTATTGCAACAGTTTTCCCAGCAGTTACCTATAAAGATACCTTACTGAGAATAGCAAATCCTCCCCCATTTGCAGGAAGTTTGGCAAATAAGTAATGAATCTATTTTCAAGTGGAATCCTCATTCTGCAGTGTTTACAGTTTTTGCACTCTACAGGGTGTGATTTTAAAGAGGCTCAGAGCTTACTTCAGCTTATTAAAGTAAATACTGTAGCATTAGTTATTTGCCAAAAACAACAGAAATATAATTAACTTGAGTAACTCCTTACTGAGCAACGGCATACATGATTTACTTATTTCACTGTGTTTAAACTGATCTTCTATGGAAGCAGAAAGCATATTCAGCCCAGCACAGTCATGTGAAATTTAAAGTGTGTACTTTAAATGAAGCAGTAATTCTTATGAAGGATTCCACAGGTGAATGAAAACACAGTGTTAATGGTGTGATTTATTTACATATGTTTCATCCTGTGTATAGATACTATGGGATATAGAAGAAAACGAATTAATCACAATTAAAGCCAATCTAGACTATGGAACGCATTTTATAGAATCAGAATCTTCAAAAATACACATGCATTTTCAGCTTCGAATTTATCATTGATTTAAGTGGAATAAAATGACTATTCTTCACAGTACTAAAAAAATAAGAAAGCTGCTTTTTTGTTTACATCATTTCTAGCTTTAGAATGACAAAATGAACCAGGGCGTACCATGCTACGATTTCACCCGTTGACACAAACGAAAAGGATAGAACAGACATAATACATCTGGTTTACGACTTTTAATTGCCTTTGTGACCCAGTTCATACCAAATCCTCTCAAGGCAAAGTCTCTTTCTTTGTATGCATCATGGGGCTAAATCTCTATCTGAGATATGTTGCTTAAAAAAACATCGCCATGTTAAAAAGTAACAATATTTCTTGCTCACATAAATCTTTAGTACTTGCAGGTGACCTGAGAAAGTGAGAAGTGGAGAGTTCAGTTGTCTGGTGAATGAGTATGTTAAACTTTCCAAATAAAAGTTACTCCTAAAGCACCAGATTCTTTTAGCAATTAATCACTATACTGTTGTTTATTAGGAAGACACGCCTGGAATTTTTTAGTAACTCAGGTAACCTTTCATGGTTTGATGGATACAAAAGATAATTGTGTCTACAGTGATTTAATGAGGCTCTCTGATGTAATATAGTAGTCTGTGACTACTGAGTTGGTGTCTCTGTCTTGGGAATAGGGAAGGGATATTGGAGGAAGGCATGTGTACAGAAACACACTTATAAAAACAATCTATTGCTAATCAGTTACAAGAAATATTTTCTCTGTCATGTAGCAAGCCAGAACAGACTGCTGGGTAACAGCTCTGAACTCTACTAGTAGACTGGAAATCCTGTGGCAATGTTGAGTAGCTTCAACAAAAAGGAGATTTTATTGAATTAAGAAATTAATAATGTGCTCAGTACAATATCCCTTGGACACACAATAATTTGACTTTCCTGAAGTTTGAGTATTGGCACTCTTTCAAGGGATGGAAGTATGGATCCAAAAACCTTTGCTGGAGGTGAATCACTGCATAGGCTGTGGAGCTGGCATCAAATGATGATGATGATGATTATTTTTGTAAAATTATGCAGGCTTCTGAAATGTGAACAGTATCTTCCCTGATCGTAACTGTCCTCTCTATGGGCCAGGCACTAGATCTCTCCCTCACACACAGCACAGATGGAATTTGACTGTACACTGTGTCCAGCGGTGCTGGTTTCCTAACAACAGTGTCACTCACTACTGCTCAGGCTATTAGAACATCAAATGTAATTTAACAAAATCTTACTGTCTCCTTGAGGCAGTCTCTTTAAAATTCATTCTTAACTCCCATTTTAGTAATGTCTATATTCAGGTAGCTACTGTTTTTTACTCAACTGTTCAAGTCCAGTCTGATTTTCAAAAATGGCAATGTAAAATTTCTTGTTCAAGGAATCTGTTCCTTCAGTTGTATCTAGCAACTTTATTTCTAAACAATGTATTTCCCTTGGGTTTGTTTTCGTTTGGTTTTTTTTTTAATTTTTTTTTTTCATTCCTAGAACAGTTAACCCTGGGAAGATTGGATATAATTCTTTCCTGTGCTGCATGACAACAGGTATTTAGTAGGTTCCAGCTGTATGATCTATAAGAAAATATTCCCATTCAGAAAACTGTTGAATATGTGTGTAGTCTACAGACTGCTTAGAAATGATGGATTTGCTGAAGTGCATTCCTGAATTTGAACTGGAGAGGTTGAAATGAAGGTGGTGAGCTCTCACAGATGTACCTGAACAATTTTCATCTGCAATAATGTGAAAAGCATGAAAAGTCTCTCTTGTAAACATTAAGATCCAAATGAGTTTGAGTAGAGAAAGATGAGGTTCCTATTTGCAAACTGAGCACTTTTGGACATGGAACAAGAGGCAGCCAGCATAAGAATCCACAGTGGTTTTATGTATGCCCAACTTATCCGTGGTAACTAGAAACTTTGAATGCTTCCATTTTTAAGTAGCCAAGTGGGGGCACTTTGAAGATGTATTGTTTTCTAAAAGAAATATGTATTGTTTTCTGAAACTCATCTGTCCTCTGAAAAATCACCACCTTTTCGAAGTATTTCATATTGTAGAACCAAAATCAAGGCTCCCAAAAACATGACCAGCATTAGGAACTTTGGAGAAATCAGCTGGTACAGAGGAAATACATTTTAGATTATTTACATGTGCTCTATTATTTACATGTGCTCTGAATTACCTTTACTTTCGTTTTCACTGGTAATTTCTTCAGAAAATACAGTATTTCTAAATATTTAGGATATATGTTCAGAAATGAAAACTTAAATGGTCTGCAAAGATCCCAAAATTCACAGTGCTAGTGAATCCAGGAAATGGGACAAACACCAAAGTGTTGGTATTTTAGAGACAGCAAGGAGCATTAAACCCACTGGGGTTTAGGAATTCTGCAGATTCCTTAGCTTCTCAGCCTTTGCAAAACATCTGTCCCGGCTTGCAAAGGCACTATCTGCCAGTGCTTTCCCAGCTTTGTCATTTTAGAACATCCCTAAAGCTAAGAATACCAGTTCCAGATCTCAGTAGATTAAGAATGAGTCTAAATATTTTGTAGAGAAAAAACATCTAAAAAAATAATCTGGTCTGAGAGCAAAATTAACCAAGACACTGTGTCAAAAACCAAAAAAAGAGAGTAAAATCTTAAATGCAGTATAAAATGAGATGTATCCTACTGAGTGTATGACAGGATAACAACTGCTGTCCATGGCATTTTCTGAGAAATAAAGGAGAATTTGAAGTTAAGGATTTGCAAAATCTGCATGTATTCCTGGTATGATTTTTTGATACTCCAGCTCTGACAGTTAATATCATTATATATTAAGAAAAATAATCATTCCTACCTTTTCTTTTTCTTGTCTCATTTAGATATTTAATATAGATACTCAATGCTAAAGTAAGATTTTAATTTGATTTCGAACAAACATGAATTTATCCTGCAAAATGCCGGATACCATCCATTTCCATTCATAATTTCCCAGAAGTTGGAACTTCCCAGGTTTTGCTGCTTTCTTGTGGGAATAAAGTCTTTGCAAGCAAGAAGGTGACCTTGGGATCTGCTGTTAGCATCTTTCACATAAGCAGCATACATGCTGAAGGTACAGAGGTACTTCCAAGAAACACTCATTACTTTGTAGTTACAACCTGTACAACCTCTTAACCTCTTTGCTCTATGCCAGGATTTATTCTGAGAACTTCTATGCATATGAGAAATCTTTACTCACATGTGTAAAGGTGTCATGTCCCAGAAGATCTCATTGAGTGTGCATCCAGGCTGGTGCTGATTTTAGGCCAGTGGGCGTTAACATGCAGGGGAGGGTTCCGCACACTACCGGTAATGAAAATGACAGACAGTCATCACCATACTCTTCTAAAGTATGCATTATAATTTCTATTTTACAGAGGAAAGCTAACCTAAATCAATAGCCTGAGCAAGCGAAACTTCTCTCTTTCCATGTGAACTGTGCAAGTGTTACAGTAGTTGGGAACTTGTCAACGATGGATGAACTATTTGTACACAGGTCACCTTCCGTGTCTTCTCCAACATACTGTTATGTGACAAAATGGTTTATATCTTAATTCATGAAATTTATTTTTTACTGTAAAACAAATGATAATGAGTAGCTCTTTAAACTAATGTTTTATTTCCAGTGAGTCAAAGTTTTGGCATTAGTTTCATGGAAAAAACATTAATCTTCACAATTGAAATAGAGAGCTGTTGACTAAATATGACCTGACAAAATTCATTTTCAAAATTGTTCACAGATCTTTCTCATCAAATATTAAGCAATTCATATCTTGTTATTGACTGTTAAGGACTAATAATTATGCTTTCTATTTAGGTTCAGTTACTGTGTCATTGGAAACATTCATTTCCAGAACCAAGAAAGCACGTTTAAATATCTACTGAGATGTCTGTATATGTATAAGGAACTGTCGGGTGTAATAGGAACAAGCATTTGTTACTTACATTTAACCTTTGGTTAACTAATAATGTTGTGAGTTGTAGTTCACAGGAGGAAGAAATGTTTGTTCCCAGCTGTGTAATACAGACAAGCCTTGAGGGCTGTTGTGAAGTTCTTTGAATTATTTTTTCTCCCCTGTCCTGCTGGGAAATGTACAGAAATTGATACAAGACCCTGCTATCATTCATGTGGCAGCAGACTACAAATGACTGCTAGAATGTCCGGGACATGCTTTATGTTTAGCACTGACAATCTAAGCAAGACAAATATGATTTATGGGACAATAGTTCAGATGGGGAATGAATGGAGATGTCGTGGTGAAAACATCAGCATAAGTAGGCTATGTGAAGGAAGTAGGTTTTAAGAAAGGATCTAAAGGAGATTTGGCATGTGGCAGATGGGAAGTTATTCAAACTGTAAGAGGCAACATGGAAAAAGAACTGAAGCTGAGAGTGGGAGAAAAATATGAAAGGAACAGTAGGACAAGAAGGGCACTGGAAGTGTCTGCTGTTCCTTTCCACATATAACTAACCAAATACATCTTCATAGCCTGAAAAGGTGATTAATGAACTTCTGGTGAGTTCTGGTTTACCCCATAGATAATAATCAATAACATTTCAGAAAATGTCATCAAGTCTTTCAAACCTGGATATTTTTCCTTAGTAAACCAAGAATTTACAGTCTGAAAAAACTCAGAAACCATTTTTTTTATTACTGTAGCACTTTTATGCAAGAGCCTGTCCTTGTTCTGAAGAGTTTATTGTCTGCTTGGACAAAGAATGAACAAAGGGAAATATTATCAACAGATTTGTATTACAGAAAAAAGAGACCTGCCAAGATCAAGTGATTTGCCCAAGGACATGAAGGAAGCTAAAATGGAGGTGAAACTGAGACTCAGTATGTGAATCTGCAATGCTTCCGTCAAGTTATAATTGCAGCACCAGCTTCCTAACAGCTAAAGATCATTCATATTCATTCCTGTTTTGAATAATGGACTCAATATACTCACACTATACACTTTAGGAGTGTCCTAGACCAATTTTGAAGGCTAAATGTATACTTACAGACTGCTCCATTGCCAGGTCTATAAGAAACTCAATATAGTTTCACAAATTTCTCTAGTAGATTGTTATTCTACTACAACTTTCTCTCCTTAACTTAAAAACCATGTACAGTTTTGCCTGTCCCTTCCTAACTAATATTGTCCCCAGTCCTTTTTCCCTGCCTTGTTTTGCCGGTGATACAAGCCTTGTCAAACTATTTGTTTGCTGCTTCTCCAGTTAATTTTGCAGGGTGTGCCATGCTGATCAGAAAGTGAAGAATCCATTCCTTGAACTGACCCCTGTTGTCCAGCCCCTCTCCCTTCCCAAGCTCTCCTTCTCCAACTTATCAACTAATGATCAACATTAGCCCAAGATGTACATATGTACATCATATGTATGTAACAAAAAAAAGGAAAGAAAGTAAAAATAACTTGTATGTAAGAGATTAGGTACATGTTTACCACCCTTTTTGTGGTTATTTGCTTTTTTTGAGGGAGAGCTAAATACTGAATGACAGAAGTAAAGAACATAAAGGAATGAATGAATTTAATGTGCATGTAGATAAAATCAGAGATGAAAACATAAAGAATATAAAAATTGAATTCTGCCACAACTCCAGAATAAAGGGTGCCAGAATCCCCAGCAGCGTAAGCGTGCCAAAATTTACATCCCACAGCAGTACACTTTGCATACAGTAAGCACTGTGGTTCAATTTACCCTATTACTTAAATAGCTCGGTAAGGAATCTTCTGGTTTGGGGTTAGTGTAGCCGTAAAATCTTTCTCCGCACTATTCTGAGAGCGAACTTTAATCCATATCTTATCTTCTAGCTTGAAAATGAACATCCTTTCTATTCTTATCATGTTTCTGCTTTTTTTGAATTTTTGAGCGTCAGCCATATTCCTCTTGGCAGCTACATGAAGTTGTTCCTGCTTGGCTATTTGTTGTGCTGAGTTACCTTTGAAATTCGTCCCTCTTTTTATGACTACACTCCAGAGGCCCTTTTAATAACCTGCCCAGGGCTAATACTTCCATGAAAGCCAAGCTTGCTCTGATACACTCTCTGCTTTCTCATTAGATTGTACAAATCCTTCACTGTGATACAACATAGTTTACAGAGAAGAAAACCTCAGGTAACCATGTACTACAGATCTGCTTCTTGCTGTCGGTGAAACTAGTCTTGGATCAGATGATAGCATGGAGACTATCTACCTTCTTACCATCTAGACTAGACAAAACAAGTGTCTTTTTTCTTCGTAAGCACATCAGGGATGTCAGCAACATTGTATGAACTGGATACATCAAGTGGCCGGTGTTGCAATATAACGTACAGGGTACTGTGTAATAAAAGTGTATCATGAACGGTTTGGAACACCCTCATTTTATTTATCTATCAGTCCATCGTGCTGACGATGCATGTATTTAGAACAAACTGTCCTTTAAAATAAAAGGGCAGTCCTTCAGATTATAGCATTTTCCTGATGTAAGGAGGTCAAATGCGAGGCCTAAAAAGACTGCCTCCTTCCTTAAAACACACACTCAAAGGTTAAGACCTTTTCTCTAGCCCCAACCATTTCTCAGCCCTCTCTGGCAGCGGTGCCTGCGCTCTCCCTCCCGCCTCGAGCACCAGGTCCGTACCCATGGGAAGTGATGGTTTTTCTGAACAAACCGTTGGGTCTTCCTCACGAAAACGTCGAGAAACAACCTGTGTACGAGGGGGGAAGCAGTGCCGCGGGCGGAGCCACAGCCACAGCCCCTGAGCACCCGGCTGGCCGAGCCCCCTTGCCTGGGGCTGTGTCCTGAGGGGGATAATGGCTGCCCAGGCTGGGAGGCCTCACTGCCACCACAGGCCCTGGGGTGCTCGGAGCTGTTCCCTGTCCTTGGGGAAAGGTGTGTGTTTGTGTTGGGCAGTGAGCACACAGAATTGTTAGAAGAGAAAACAAATTCCAAAGGAAATGTCTTTTTTCTTTAAAAAAAAAAAGCTGGATAGATTCCCTTGCTTACTGGTAGAAAGCGCAGTTCTTGGCAAGCTGGGCCCTGTCAAGGCTTTACTTGGAACTTCCAACAGATACTTTGGTTAAAAACCCTTAAATCTTTCCTTCAGTTAACAACAGTGTGCAGTAAGTAAAAAAGAAACAGGACAATGTGGGTTTAAATGAGAAAAGTTTTTCTTCCAGATGAAAATCTTCATGTAACCTACAGAAGTAAAGAATACAGTTTACGTTCACTTTATTCTGAGGGAAGGCTGTGACTAATTGGTCTATCTGTAATGTTTTTGGAGTGATTCCACTATAAATATGCTCTTTATAATTAAACTAACTGGCTGATTTATTGGACCTGCAGTTCACATTCTGCTGTGCTGAAGGGATTTTCTTGCATTTCTTTTAACGATGATCATGGTCTTCTCAGCTGGTGAAATTTAACTTCAGGGATTCTGTGGAGATAAAAACTGCTTGCAGGTGTTGCAGAGTAATGGTTTTAAAGTCTGACTCTGGTGATGATCCTTTCAATTTATGAAAAAGCTTATATAAGACTGATTGTAAGACCTAAAAATGTGTGGGGTTTTGAATTTATTTATTGTATTCTACCTGAGTATGAAGCTTTAGCATTTTAGTGGCTTTCAAAATGCTGATGGTTGGAGCGTGGTCTGTGGTGTAGTGAATAGTATGAACTCAGTGAAGCTCTCACAGGCTTCTGTGGAAGGATTCACACTGGCTTCTGTGGAATTTGGGTGGGGTTTTGCACATACGAATTTCTTTTATAAAGTTATCTGAAAAGTGGAATAAGTACTAGTAAGAGTACATCCTGGATGGAGGATTTTTTTGTCTGGTATTTTCTTTCTCAGAGTTGTTATGAATACTTAGATACAATAATAGTATAAATTCATTTATGAAATGCATCTGTTACTTAGAAAGCAGTTATTGTTTGAAGTTCTGGATTAGAAGTGAACTCTTTGTTTTACTGCCTGCTTCACTGCTTCAAATCTATTTGCTTGGTGATTTTTTTTTTTTTTTTTTAAATCGGTTTGTATTTGGCACTTCAGCGTGGAAGGTTACCTCTTTTATCATGTTAATTATTTTTAAAGTTTTTGTTTGAAATAGTGTTTCACTGTAGCAGCAGAGACTGCTAGTCAGACAGAAGGGGGTTGTGTTTAACTGTGTTTCGTAAATATGAAACTAAAAGGATTCTGGGTCCTAAAGAACATGCAGTCCTGGGTATCGGAGAAGGTGGTTTCCAGACAGCAAGCACAGGAAGTGCTACAGCTGTATTAATCTGGAAGAAATCACAGTAAACTGTGACAACGAACTTGGGTTGAGGATCTCCTTCCAGATTTCTGCAGAAGGATCACTTTTCTCAGTAAAACAACAAAGTTCACAAGGGCCAATGACTTACAAATTCCTTTCAGTATATTTCAATGTGCACTGCAACTTACTATTTCCCTCAGGATGGAGGAAAAGCTGACATTTAGTATTTTCTTATAACACTTGAAATGAATTGAAATGCAGGGGCACATAGGGACTTACGTGATACTCTCTGGTGTCTTGTAATTCACTTGATTTGCGGTGTTGCTATATTACCAAAATGAAATAATTGCATAGCAGTTCTCCCCTCCCCACAAATATTTGCGTATTGCAACTGATGGAAAAATAGGAACCAGACTTCAGTTGTAATTACTCTTTTTGCTTTTTAGAAAAATGCTGCAGACATTGCATCAGGCGGCATGGTGAAATTGCCAAAGCTGTGTTTTGGAATATGCATGTGCAGAGGGTGGTTTTGATGAAGCGAGCTTTTGTTTTTTGTTAGATGCTTGTTTAAGGGCATGTCAGGGAGTTTCTGAAAAGCAGCTATCTCTGCAGTAGGCTGAGGCAGCCAAGTAGGGTCACAAGCCTGTTAACGTTACCCAACTGCTCCCCCTTGTGCTAGCTACCAAGGGTTTTGTTCACACACCTTCATGTTTGTAGCCATAGTCCACATACTTCTGTACTTTTTTTGGAAGTCTTAATAGTTGATTCATGCAATATACATAGTTAGTTTATTTTCAACCCTGTTGCCTTCAGTAATTTCACAAGGAGAGGATCATTAAGTAGATATACCTCAGATTTTATGTAATGAAATATTGTTTGCTGGACTTTGGTTCTGTAAACTTCAACTGATGTGATTTCCTGATAGAGAAAATAGTTTTATATATGCACACATATGTACAAACTTATTAAGATGAGGAACATATTGAAAAAGGCACTATTTTAAAAAATAGAGTAAAATGCCCCGAAGATGTGCCTACCTGCCTTAGTGTCTGGTTCCTCAGCAATGGCAATTTAGTAGTTAAATGACCTTATGTATTCCTAGATACCATGAATAATCTTGATGCACTTGTACATGTTGAAAAGATGGTACTGAGATTATTCAGGTAAAAATGGCTGGCAAAAAAATCCTCCTCGTATTTAAAGGGGTGTGCGTGTGGGAAAACGATCTATTATAAAACACTAATTTTACTAATTTTACTGTTGTAAGCATTAGATGAATCCTCTCTCTCTTTTTACAATACTTTATTGTAGTGTCTTTTAGGAGATTGGATGTTTCTTAGTCCTGCATAAAATATTTCGTTTTATTTTTCTTTTACTGCAGGTTATTGAGGTACACAAGATTTTTATAGCATATTTCACATACTTAGTGTAAAATTGATTTGAACTTGGGTCATCTTGTATTTGAGCTGATAAATATTTGTTAGAATTAACAAATGTTTGTGAATATGTCAGACCATTCTAACATATCTGAAACTGTGTTGATCTTTTTAAAGATTACTGGGTTTTGTTATTTTTAAGATAACTTGTTTTATACGGGAACAAGTTCCTGATGATTATTTTATGTCTTGGCATTTTTACTGTTAATAGGATACATGTGTATTATACTGAGATCCATATGCTCAGTCCCTAAGTGGTTTCATGAAAATTAACAGGTTTTTATATAAAGCAGCAGCATTTTATTTATGTAAGCAAATTTTAAATAGAAATATTTTTCAGCATAAATTTTGATGATGTTTGGTTATGTTCCTGCAATTCTAAAAATTATTATTTTTATTAATAGATATTCACAGAATTGGTGATTTCTGATTAAAAGTAATAAAATGTATTGCCAGTTCCTGCCCTCCCTCCCCAAAATAATGCCAGTTATTTGGAAAGACCCTTATTCTTGAAATCAGATGTAGTTACAGCATCTTGCAGAAAATAGAGATGAGGAAGGATATAAATGCAAAGAGACCAGTGACAGTATCATAAAAAGGAATCAGTTTTTGGAAGTGTAGAAAAAGTTTTTAAAGTTACACAGCTTAACAAACACTTCTCAACTTCTAATTAGTTAAGTTAAAACCAAGCAGAAGTTATTAATGAAATCAATGTTATATTCTCTAAATGTTCCATAGTTAAGACTATTATAATGTGTTTGTGTGGGCTGGAGGCAGGGTGTTGCTCAATGTTTCATGTCGGTTAACGCGAGCAGTTACAACCATTAAAGGGTAAGGTTAGACAGAAGGCAGTGCAGATTAACACAGGTGTATAGGAAACTTTTACAGTAGTCTTCTGCAAATCAGGGCAGATATTCATTAATACAGTGTGGTCTGCCATCCAATGGTGTGCGGTTAGCATTTTGGTTTCTCACACTAAAGTAATTTAGTAAATGACAAATAAAATACTTAAATGCTTTCAATGGATTAACGCAATGGATTTTTTTTTTTTTTTTTAAAGGTAAAGGGGATACTGTATCCATTTGCTGTCTTTACTGCTGGAAAAATAATGACAAGCAGAAGTTTTTTGTGTTACCTTGGTAAAAGATCCTCTGGAAGTCAAACACTATTAACTTTAACGAAGTAGCTTTGATGGCAGGGAAGAGACAGCTGATACTACACTTCCCTAACAATAAACCACACTGACAGATAAAAACAAACATGTGCACCATAACATATAGCATTTCAGAGAATGGAGCCAGAAACTAATGTAGACTGATGTGATCTCTGCTTTCTTTTAAAGCCTGTTACTACTTTTGAAATGGTTACTTCTGAAAAGAATTAAAAATTAATTCTGCTTTTATGACAAATTTATATCATACTACTGAAGTAGGCAAACACAAATACATGTGCCTCATATTTTGTTGGGCTCTAATTTTTGGAAATTGGTTTTGATCTTGAAGACAATTTTGCTTAAAATTATACACTACTGATGAGAACTTAATCAGAACAAACAGTCTATTCTTTTGTCGTGATGATGTGCTTATTCCTTCCTCTCTATATTCTGCTCTCTTTTCCCAAACTTGCTTTCTTTTTACACTCAATTCTGGACATACTACAACTGCTTTTCATTATTTTTACCCAAGCTGGAGAACCGTTTTATTTTTCAGTTATGTCTTTATACTGAGAACAAACAGACATAGTGCACTTGCTAATACAAATAATACTAAGAAAGGAGGAGGAAAATGTTATTTTTTGCTACTAATAGTTACTTGTTTCATGTAACTTATCTTAGTCACAGCAAAGCGTTCAGATCCCAGGAGCAAAAAAGCAAACTAAAATGTGGCTTCCTAGTACAATAGTCTACTACACTAAAAAAAATTTGGCCTTAAAGTCCTCAGTAAAGTACACAGCAGTAGTAATCTTCTGCATAGTTCCATAGTTGAATGCTTGCCATTTTTTGTAAAGTTATGGACTTACAAACAGACAAGCACTTTACAGCCGAGGCTGTATTCGTGCTGATAGATAATAAGTAAGGACATTCGTGCCATGAACTGCATGGACACTTTCTTTCATTCATGCTTCGTATAAAAGGCTTTGTTTTCTTTTCACCCTTTAGTTCATTGTAATTACTCTTGTTTTCTCCTGCTATATAAAAGAAAGGCCAGGTAGAAGATGCACGTAAGGCAGGAAGATGATTACAGGTTTTTGGGGATCAGGACCTGTGTGTGTTCAGTGGTGTGCTGTTGTAGGAGAGGTGGCAGATACCTTTGCTGTGCTACTGCCTGCAGCCTAATGGTTAGGGCAGTTTTATGAAAGGTGAAAGGTGTTTTGAACTTCTTCCACCGAGGAGGTTGTATTCTCAGGTTTCTTGCTTTCTGGACACTCTGATTATTGTTACATAAAGAGTGTTGTTTTCACTGGGCTTACTTTCAAAGAAAAATGAACCAGTCATCTAAATCCAGCAAGATGACATAGGCATCTGAAGTGCAGGATGGGCTTTTGAGATGCGAGGAAGAGCCTCACCTAGGAGGACGGTGGAGTTTCAGACACATCTGAGCCAAAACATCGTCACAGCCAAACATCCTGATGCTGAGCATTGCCATGTTTAAGTCCTGTCATGAATTGATGCTGTTTGATGTCTCATTGGCAGTAGTGCCATGACAGGAGTGTCTTTCTGGTCCAATTCCTGTTTTTTAAAATTTTAATAGCAAAAGCAAAGTATTTATTCTGGAAAAAGTGTGCTAAGATCAACAATTTAAAAAACGTTTTAAATCTTATAGCCAAAGCTGTTTTAGGATTTGTGATGTATCCTAGAAACTACGGATGTATATAGAATCTACGCTCTAATCATGCCTGTATACTACAGTCCTTTTTAGAGATTTCCACTAGAGAGTTGATGTCAGCCCCTATTTTCATTTGCATGTTTCTTGTGAGCTGCTTTTCAGACTGCATCTTTCTCATCCAGATATCACAGTAGCTTTCCTTAGGCTTTACCTTCCCCATGAAGGCAGGTGCTTTTAAACAAAGAAGACAGAGCAGTTTGTGGCTTATATGAATTGCCATTATGTGCAAAAAGCAGAAGTTGCTTGCTTTTACTGATAACATTACCATGCATTGTAAGAGCACCATTCTTCTTTGGACAGGTGAATTAGTGGGCTTGGTTCCTCTGAAGGCAGGCGTGATACTGTAAATAATGCAACTGATACAGTGAGAGGTGCGCCGGCAAACTTAGTGAGACGGTATAGCCTGGCTGCTGAGAGTATCGCTGCTCTGCTTTTAGGAACAAGGTGTTTCACTGATTTAGAGAGGTAAGCTGTGGTGGTTCCACTCCACAGTGGGGTTTGTCTGTGGCTGGAGCTACTTGAATGAAAAATTCTGTGCCTTATGTGCAGTGTGGTGCTGCGCAGCGAAGGCAGGGCTTTTCACTAGTGCAGGGTCTTACTGCAGGGAGGGTGAGGAGATGGCCAAATACCTGGTGTTTTTTTACCTGTCTGCTTCTGCATTGGGAGAAAATATTTGTGGAAGGTGCTTGAGCTGTGAGTGGATACTGCAGTGTTAACAGTCAACTCTGAACGGTATTTCTTTCCAGCCCCTGACTTTTGACTAGCTTCTTGGTGCTTGCACATTGCTTCTGAATACATGTATTACTTACCCGCACTACACACTTCTTTCCTGGTGTTTTTTTACCTGTCTGCTTCTGCATTGGGAGAAAATATTTGTGGAAGGTGCTTGAGCTGTGAGTGGATACTGCAGTGTTAACAGTCAACTCTGAACGGTATTTCTTTCCAGCCCCTGACTTTTGACTAGCTTCTTGGTGCTTGCACATTGCTTCTGAATACATGTATTACTTACCCGCACTACACACTTCTTTTTTTTTTTAATTTACTATTGCAGAGTACAGAAACTAGTAAGTCTTCCAACCCAGCCTTTTTTTTAATTATTGTGTTAAAAATAGATTGATAAGCTTGGCCTCAAAGGATTAATGCAGGGAAGAATCCTATATTCTTATTTTGTTTCCCCCTGTTATCAGGCTGATCCTTTTTCTGAGTCATTCTGTATTTCCTTTTCCAGGATGCTTTATATTCAGGATCTTCAGATGTTGGCTGAATCAGTGTCAGATTTACTGAAATAGATATTTTAAGTTGTACATGTTACACATTTCTTTTTGAGGTCCTGTTTTACCTTTATTACATGGTAATCTTATGTTATTTCACTTACAGCATTTTAGTTTTCATAGAATAGCTGAAATTGTATGTACATAAGATTTCTGGTCTGCTGCTTTGCCTTATTCTGGCATGCGAGCTTTCCACAGAGGAATGTTTTGCATGTAGGAAGAAGTGATTTTAATTTGGCATATGCTGAATACAAATACAGTCTGAGATTTCACAAGAGCTGTGCCCTCTTGTGTTCACTTGGAAAAGCAACCAAAGACTAAGAAAATAAAGCAAGCCTACTGACATTAAGTTGGTCGGAGTTGCTACATCATACATCCTCTGTCTCAGATCCCTCAAGAGTCTCAGGCTATGGAAACACCGCATTCTAGGATTCCAGAATTTGATGATTTCTCTTCTTCCCTGTCCTGGGCAGTACAAGTTAGATCACTTTCATTTCTTTTTAAAGGAAAAGAAGGCAAAGTGTAAAAACACAAAAGAGTAGAGTGCAATAATAAGTAAAAAGAGTAAATATGTGCAAAATCATAATTGGGTCAACTTCTTACTCCAAAAAAGTAACGCGGTAACAGAAGTTTTGCAACTAAACCTTCCTAATCATGTTCTGTCAGGTTTTTAGAAGGTGACTTGGTCTGCTTTGTGCTTGGCCAGTGAAATTATTTGATGATATGAAAGAATTCGTTAATTAAATCCTTATTGTATTTTAAGTTAACAAAGATGGATATGAAACCAAAATGCAGTGAATTATGAGTTCAGCTTGTTTTCAGTGAGGCTGTAGGTATTTCTAACTTGTCTCCAGTAGGCCAAAATCAGGAACATCATAACTGTAACTAGATTATTTTCATGTTTGTCAAAATTCCAGTTCAGTTTATTCACAGTTGCAGTGGAATATACTTATATATGGATTTTTCCCGTGCATTTTTAAATTGATGTGTCCACTGTGCACATTCATTCCATGGTTTTTAGGTTTATTTCCTGTAGAGAATTGCAATATATGTAAGTCATGTCTTAAGCTGACCTTTTCCATGGAGAATATATTTTGGTTTGCATGAAGTATCATCATTTTTGAAAAAGTATTGTTATGTTTTGGGAGCATGAAGTTTTTTACTTGCGATTTTTGTGAGAATTATGATTACGGGTGTGTGTGTATGGATCTCGTGACATTGCTGGATATCTATAAAACAGTGTCATTTTATATGTGATACTTATAACACCTCAGTAAGGACTTGTTTATGCAGATCTGTTGTTGCCTTGCTGGTTTGTGGTACTGTGGGAGGGAATCAGTCTGGAAAAGAAGCAGGGGTTTGCTTCATTGGGATTATGATCCGTAAAACTGGAGTGACTCAAACATGATTTTAGGTGTCATTAGAAATCAGAAACAGCCCATTTGGCTAAGTCTTTGTGAACCTTTTGCCAAGTCTAATCTAAGTTTCTTGTCAGCCTGACTAATTTCAGAGGTTTTCTTTTGCAGGAAATTGCATTGTATACTTGCCTTGTAGGGACTTGGACCCAGACAGAGAATGTGCGTATGAAATGAGATCATTTGCTGGCTTGGAATGAATATTGTTTCGTAGCTTAGGTTGGTACTCTGGTAAAAACTGAGATGTAGGTTATGTAAAGAACACATAAATCTTGAAGTCTGAGTGAATTGTCAAATACTATGGAGGATAAGATTTTAGTTTAACGAAGAGTGAGGCTTTTGAAGTCAACATGTAAAACTTTTAGATGCTTTTATAAAAAGCAAAATATATATATACCCCTGAGAGTTTAAAAAATTATGTCCAGATTGATAATGTGCATATTTGAGCAGTGTTTATATGAAAACAATTTCCCATTTGGAGTATAACTGATGGCACAACGTGTAAAAATCCTTATTCAAGAATAGAAACCCAGACGGCATAAATCTGATAACTCCCTTTATTAAAGATACTCAAGACAAATTAAATAGCTGCAGCAAGAAGATAAGAGTTTTTAATAGGTTACCCCTTCTGCCTCATCTTGGCTGGTGTAACATATGTAGTCAGGTCAAAACAAAGCTGTTTGCTTCATGTTTATTTTCTTTAATTGTGGGACAGCTTTGCTGTATCTTATTAAAGTGAGAGTCCAGCTCTGAGAAAATCACTGTGTTTAGTAGAATACTGTGCAGACCAAATTGTTACAGATGATACTTGTAGATCACAGGTGCTGTAGCAAAACCACCAAAAACCCCAAATACTTGAGGTCATTGGTGGAAACATCCACTGTGGTTTAATGCTAAGGATATGCTGAGGATAAATCATTTGTGATGTTTGCTTTTGTAACTGAAAGCAAAAGCTAGTTTGAGGCATTTGTTTCCTACCAAAGCCTGGAAACAATAAGGTTTTGGAAACATGAGTTATGTGTAAGGCATTGTTTCAGCTCTGTGTGTAACCAATGGAGTGAAATTAAACAATGTGCTAAGGACTGGTCTGGGCTATCTGTTTATATCACCACTTTACACTACTGTTTTGTGGCATATTGCCTTAGAGACTGAGGTGATGACAGGCCTCAATTTAGAATTGCAATTATTTATGTGTAAGCTGTTCATAAGTTGTATCTCATCTGAGAGTTCAGGACATCCCTACTACCTCACAATGTGGGAGGACACCCACTTTCTACAGTCCTCAGGGACAAGTTTTCCAGGAGAGGAAGACTGGTTCATATAGATCTGTATGTTTACGTCCACTCTTTTGAAAGCTTAGTATTTTCTAATACTCGATGATCTTAAGGGTCTTTTTCCAACCTAAATGATTCTATGATTCTGTGATTCTGTGAAGGCATGGGCTTACCGATAAGGCAAGATTTGTAGTCCATTGCAATTTTTTTTTCTTTGGGTAGATTGGTCTTTGGTTGTCTTACTGTGCTGGACCCAGTGTGGCCACCAATTATGCCTGCCTGGCCTGCTCTTCACTATGTTACTCACCTCGGCTGCTGTTTTCATTCTCTTGCTTGAGCTGTTCAAGTCTTGCACCTGAACAACAGATGGCTGTGGTACCTGCCAGAATGAATGGTGAGTTTTTCATCATTATATCATTACATAGCCAAGATGTTTCTGACTGAGGTTGTTGAAGTCTCTTTAAGTAAAGGCAGTGAATTGCTGTCAACGGGAATCCAGACAAAGATGGGATAGGAGTGCCACATGGTATCAGTGTGGAATTGGGCCACTTAGAAAGAAACTGTAATTTCCTGTTTAAATCTGCTTTTTGCTTCTTTGGCTCTTTCAAGCCATGCTAGCTTTGGATAAGCTTATTATTTCTCTTCAGGTATCCAACATAATCTCTTTGAGTTACCCACATGTAGTTAAAATGATCTTATAACCCTTTGCTGTGATCTTCCTGATCCTGTAAATTATAGCATTTGGAATTGCTCTGTAGTTGGGTAAGTATCTAAAACTTCTGGGTTTGATGCTCAAAAGACAAAAATGTTGATGCTAAGTCCCAGAACTGGTGTTCGGTTCCTGTGCTTCTAATGAAGGGCTGTTAATCTGTAAAATGAAAATCACTGACACTATGGTAAGTTAATATTGTCGAGGCCATACTGTATGACTTGAAACGTGGCAAAGTTGTAAGACCTTGAGAAAGGATACATTGAGAATGCGAGTTGAGGAATGCCATTGTATAATGCAGATTCTCTTGAGCAGAGTTTTTGTCAAGTTTAAGAATAATTGTAATGAGCCCCTTCCTACCTGAAAAAAATTTTTGAAAAATCACTTTTGATTGCCTATGGATTGTAGTTAACTGACTATTGCTAGAGTAGAGTGAAAAGGAATACAGTCTTACTTATGGAAAATTATCAAAGATATGGGAAAACGCTTTGGTAGTTTGAGGCTGGACCGAGTGACCCAGGAGTTTATATATCCTTAAACAATGTGTATGCTTTGTGCATATAGATCATTTCAGAACGATGCTCAACATTGTTATATGGTTTCAATAGAAACCCCAAGGGTCCTTTTAATCTTTACACTCTGAAATAACTTGTTCTGTGCTTTAGAATTAAGAGTTGGTTTGTTTGCTTTTTGTTTTGTAGGGAGAAAATTATATACTACAATATTTTTTCTTTTAGTTTTGAGGCTTTCTTAATATTGTGGCATATTCTCAATCTGCTCAGAGTTCTTGGTCCATCTAAGCATAAATATAGCAAGTAGAAGGAGCCTCAGCAGTAGAATATTTTACTTCTGTAATTTCTGAGTCAGCCTTAATTATGATTGGCTTTCTTTGTTGGTGACACAGATACGATCCCTTAGAGTAAATAGAAAAAAAATGCACAAAAAGGAGGTTAGATGGGATCATGTACATCTCCTTGTTGCCCTCCAAAAATGTGTAAATACATGGATGCTCAAGAACAAAACTGTGATCTTGAAAACCCCAGCACATGTGCTGCTTTATTCCAGTTATGTCTAGACTGCATACTCCATTTGATTTTTGAAGTTCTGCAGATACTAGAATTGCATATTTCTGCATGCCCCAAACTGCCCCCCTCTTCACTAGTCTGGGGCATCTAGGACTGACTGGATCCAAGGTGGAGGTTCTGACAGGCATGCTCTAGGAGCTCCTGGTGAGTGGCTGCATGATTAGGCTCTCCACAATACAGGGGTCAATGCCACTGTCTTTTTAAACATAACTGAAAGAGATGGAAAACCACTTAGACCAATCCTACCAGCTGGAACCAGTGCCCTAAAAGTAGACCCAACTTCAGTTTCCTCTGTATCTTGGCAGTAGTGTGAGGTTCTAGACCCGGCTTTTGGTTCCAAGTGTTTACAAGGTTAATGCTTTAGTACGTAACTTTTAGGCACATCTTTTATGGGATCTAATTGTAATTCTGCTCCCAGTGTGCTACTAGTTTATCCTCTTCTTTCATATGTAGGTCTGTAAGAAATCAAAACATGTACATTGGTGTTAGCAGCAGCTTTCTTTTTGCCTGCATACCCAAATTTGATTTATAATCTTGATGTTGTCAGCATCTGACTCTAATTAACTGGATAAATGAAGCTGAGATCTTGACTGAATTAGCAGTTGAAGAATGCATCTTACCAGAAGCAGATGGAGAGAAAAAACAGTGTGTTTAGTTTATGGCCATTCCCCTGGTTTATGGCCATTTCCTATTTTTAAGGGAAAAAGTTCTGCCAAATAAATTCTTGTCAAATGTTAATTAAATTATAGTGATGATTAATCCTGATGTAAATACATTATTTCAATGTTTAGGAGAGTTATAAATAGTTTGAAGACTTAAGAGCCGTTGTGAATATATACTTAATCTGGAGTGCATTTGGGAGAGAGAAAATGCCAATTAGATAATTCAGTGACGGTTTATATAGTTTAATTTATCCTTTGTAAATAATGTTTGTTGTTATTAGCCTCTGTTGTAGCTAGAACTCAGCTAAATCTTTTTGTCAGTAAAAAATTCCTTATGGTGACATTTATACTGTCCTCTTTAACGTCTTTTTTTTCTTTTCTTACTAGAAATCTTACAGTTTTACAATAAAGCAAGTGTTGCCATTCCTAGGCTGTGGAAAAAGAAACTGAAGCAGGAAGGTACTCCCTAGGGTCACTGAACAGGCTGAGAATAAAATCCATGTCTGCAAGCTAGCTCTATCTGGTGCCTTAAATGCTGTGGAAGGAATATCCTTTCATGGCACTTTCTACTGCATATATTAAGAAAGTGAGCGAGCAGCTTGAGTGGTTGCATTACTCTATGTATAGTCTGATTCTTAACTTTGATTAGTGTATGAACAACGTGGGGGAAAAAAACTACCATGTGAAAATACTACATTGTTAATTTAAAAAAAAAAAATCCCAAGCCTTGCTATCAGAACATTTTATCTGCTGCAAGGACAGGTCAGCCCCTTACTCATTCCTGGTGAAAAGACTTCCTTAAAGAGGTAGCATGTCTTGGTGAAGAGCTGTTAACACTGTTACTATGCTACACAACTTGTTTTTTTCCAGCCAGCCACTCTGGTCACCAGTCAGTGCTCCTCAGGAATGTGTTTGGAGGCAACCTTCAGGGAAAGCTCCATTCGGGTTCCAGATTGATGAGGTAAAGCAACAGACCTTAGCACTTCCTTAGTCCATCACAATGGCGCCTGCAACACCTCAGTTCACCACTGTGCTGGCAGATGTATAAAACAAAGTTGGAGGTTAATTTATTGGTAGTGGAGAAAAGAGATCTCTGCTCCTTCATCTGCAGTATTCTATGAATTATATGCTTATGCAAGGTGAAATGCTGAATTTTTCTATGCACCATAATTTATGATGCATTTGCTGCTAACAGATAAGAAAGATTTGCCAATTTTCAGTCATACACATTATGTATGGAAATAAATATTTTTTGGCTTTTGTTGGAAGGTTCAAATTTATCTGGAAGTGAAATGTAAGATAACGTTATACACCACCAGTATCTGTAGCCTTTAAAAAAAAAAGGTTTATCTTTCTTGTCACAATAAAGAAATAGTTTGACATTGAAAGTAGAGTTGTTTCTAATAAATGAACAAAAAAACCTTGCAGTAGACTCCTGCATCTGCCATAGTATGGAGACAAATAGTATGTGTGTGAAAGTGACAGCTAGTGCAGAGAACATAACAGTATCCTGTTACACATTTGCATCAATTACACAGGGCAAAACACTGTGTCACTGAGGGAGCATTCTGTGGTGGCCACCAGTGTTTTCCTAGGTGAAAGGGTAATTATTTTGCTGTTAGTTCTTAATTTATTAATAGTCAGCACCAAATGTTAAGGTAAAGGATTATTCCAAACACAGTGACAGATCAGCTGTGTGGAAGATGCAGTGATTTTGCTGCTGATAAGAAAAGCTATTAGTGTAAAGATAAAGGTCAGTTTGGAATCTGAATGCTGTTGAGTGGCATTTAAGAAAAAATGAAAAGTGAAATGAAACTCTGTACTGGTATAACCTGGTACAAGTCTACAGAGGTAAGTGAAACTTTAGGTTGCCATTCCAGCTGAGCATTTTGGTCATACTAGTATTATAAAAGAAACAGTCGAGAGCCTGATCCAATTTACATTTAAATCAAAAAAAGTCAGACTTCAAGAACTTGGACTGAGTCTTGAAAGTCAGCCCTAAGTATATGTACCAGACTAAAGTAGATGTTACTAAAGAAGACACATTCAATCCTTTATTGTTTTTATAGTGTTTCTGTTTCTTCAGAGAGAGACTGGTTGGCTTTATTTGTTGCTTGTTTTTTTTAATAACAGTGTTGACCTTTGAATGTGAAATGGCAGACATTTTGCTTTAAAAAGCAACAACTTAAAAAGCAACAAAACTCAGTATTTTTGTGACTGGAATTCCTTGCACCAATAATGATTCCCCTAACTTGCTATGGATGCTGTATGTTTCTGTAAGCAGTACTCATGTGTTTCCATCAGGTTTTCAAAAGTGCGAACTGATTAGCAGCCATTTTGGGAGGAGGGGATGGAAAAGCTTAAAATACTCATTTGTCTTTGATATATTATGTCTGAAAAATCAGATGAACCACTTTCTTCAGATAATATGCCTCAAAAAGTCACTGGGAAACCAAAGGCTTTTAATTTTGTGCTAAACTTAAACATGTCTGTGTAAAGCACGCAAGATTGTATTGAGGCTTGTCTAGAAGGACAGCAGGTTCATTGTGTTCTTGCAGAGGTGACATTTAAAAGCCAAGATTACTCCTGAAGTACAGTTCCTATTAGCCTGCTCTCATTTGAACCAAGAGTGCTCCAATGATGCAGCTTTTTCTGCTGGAGAAAACCTGTGTTATATGAACTGGCTTTGACTTTACAGATAAAGAAAACCTGAAAAATTTGTTTCACATTTAGCCAAATGTCTGTAGCATTATTTGTCGATTACTTGCATGCTGTAGCTGTATGCAATATGGCATTCACACCTCATATGTACAGAGTACACAGCTCCTTAAACTCTTTGGTGCATGTAGAAACAGCAAGTTTTTTTTTTTTTCTTAGATATTTTTGAACTGCAACATCTATAAAATTCACTGAATGGAATACAGAGAGAATCGCTTGCCTGTTTCACTTCCTGGGCTGAGTTTGTTTTCATCAGATTACATCAGGAATAACTTGGGTAAGACCTAACATCCAAAGTGGAATAAACAAAGCTTTCAGAAATCTATGCTTGAAGGGACAGTTTCATGCTTGGAGTAAAGTTATTCACTAGGTTATTCTCCTGAAGAATATCCTAATTTACTGTTGTTGCTTGCTTTTGTCTTCTGGGATCTGTGTCCATAAGCTAAAATCACAACCTTTGCTGGTAGCTGGCATAAAAGAATTTATTTATCATGTTGCATAAACCTGACAAAAACAAACTTTTGTTAAGTTTTTCTTGAGATATTTGCCTTTATTGTGTGGGGTGCGTTCAGGAATCTTTCCTTCACATACTATGGTTTTTTGTTTAGTGACAGATTTATTATTAAGGAGAGAGGCTATATGGGAGATAGTGGGAGAGGAAGTGAAAGATATATAGAAATACATTATTTGATTTTAAAACCGTGGAATTACTTCCTTGTCTAATGAAGAATGTAATGAAATGCATTAAAAAACCATTGCCTATCCCTGTCTCCTCAAGGCCTGTGGAAGAGAATTGAAGGGGTTTTGCCCTCTTGTAAACACTCAGAGACGATTGCCAGGGCAGGGGGGGTCGTTCCGCACAGACACCACCAAATAATGGGGCAAGGGGACAGGTCAGAGGAGACAGGATTAGCCGTCTGGAGGGGGGCAGCACCGAACCAGGAATCCTGTAGTCAGCTACTAAGTTTAAACACAGTTCAGTAGGTGCTACTGAAGCACACTTGAAGTCATTTCTTGTTTTTCATAGATGCAGTGGCTTTGTTTACAATAGCTCTGCAAAATAGGCCTTCTTAGGAAACTTGGGTTGGATTTCAAGCATGACTTTTAGATGTCCTACATTTCTTAATTTTGAAGAGTTTTATTTTAAAATATCTAAATACTATGTTGTAGTGTAGGAAGAAAGAATAAAACCAATATTTTCTGGTGAAGTTGCATTCTGTAGAAGTTGAATTGACTGAAAAAAGGTGAGTTGTTTGTGAGGTATTGCCTTTCTTGCTATAGACTAATTTTTTTTTTTCTTTCCAAATCTTCCTTTGTATAAAATTTTCACAGTGTTAGGTTGTTCGTTGTTTTGGGTTTTTTTTCCTATTATATTATTTTAATTCCAAAACATCTAGTAAGTGCTCAGCATGTCTCAGTGCTCGAGGTTTGGTCATGCTTAGCCATTTGCTAACTCTGCCAATGAAAAAACCACAGGGGGTTGGCAAAGCTATTCACAATGCCTTTTGCAGTGTTTGAGCACAGTAATAATAAACTGGGCATTGCCCTTCATTCTGTCTGATTGGAAAAATCACCTGTGAATTTACATGAAACAACAAACCAGCTGCTGTGGAATTGGAGTCCAACCCACAACCTCGCTTACCTGAAATGCTTCTGATGTTCCTACAAGAGCTGGATAAACATAGTGTAGGTGACAGTTTGAGAGGGTAAAAGAAAGAGGATATGGTGCATAAGATGAGACAATTGCATAACTTTCTGTTGCAGTTACTGTAACAGATTATATGGAAAAAAGAGTATTCAACTCGTGTTTTGCTTCACTCAATGCAGTTAAAGACGAAATAACAGCAGTCTGATACCATGTGGCCAGCAAGCACAGGTCACTTTGATAGCTGCCAGGAGAAACAATTCAAAACAAAAGTACAAGTGAGGAATGGATAAATTGGGAATTCTGCAAGTAGGTGTTTTAGGTGCTGGAAAGAATAGTAATTTATTTATTACACAAGGCTTATGCACACTAATGCAGCTCAGGAATTCCACAGAAGTGATACTGCCTTCCAAACAGCCATTACTGTGAGTAACAGTATATTTTGTGATAACAGCTTGGCCTTCACTAATGTTTCACTTCGGTGCAGTTGATAACATCTCAAGAAGTATTGGTGAAATGTAGCTGACTAGTAAGGCTCCGTGTAGTAGTTGGTTTTTCATTTACACTTTCATTTTTGTAAGTCAACTGCATGAACTGTTAATGGTCAGAAATTACATTTATTAGGCTGAAACCAAGTGCAGAGCAGTCACAAAGGCTTGTTTTAAAACCTAGCACTCCACAAAGAATTTTTATTTTGAATGTAACAACTGCCATTTCTTTGAAGGCTATCGTTTGATCGTAGTGCTAATTCATGATCATAACACTCTATTCCCATGAAACAAAATAAAGAGAGGGTGTTCCCACAGAACAGGGTATAATGCTTGAAAAAATATTCCTTGCAGGTAAGCAGAAATTATTTAGATTGATTCAAATGAGTGAAAAGAATAACAGAAACCTGTACGAACACTACAGATGCACAGCCATTATTCTGATCACTCAGCCTGATGCTTTTGCTCTTTGCAAATTATTTTGAGTGCATCAATGAGCGTAAATAAACCATATTTTTACTGGCATTTCTGTTATCAGCCTAGTGAAATGTATCAGAGGTGCTGTATTGCTAATGCTTAGAGCACAAAAGTATGTTTAAATAGTGAGAAATTCAGTTCTTGACTGGGCTGCTGTCATAGATGCTTGGATTTTTAAATACCAGTGGGACCCTTCTGTTCAAATGGCTTGACCTGTGTCACTTGGAACAGGCATTTTTGGTTAATATATCATCATGGAGCTTGTAATTCCTGCTTGAGCTATAGCAGCTCTATTTGGAAAAAAATTCTGATTCTGAAAGAAATATTTCTGGTGATGAAGAATCCTGAGTATATTGTTCCAATAATTAATCACTGCTGCTGTTAAATTCTTCTTCTCAGAGCCTTTTCAGGCTTATGGGCAGAAGTCATCTTTCGCACAATGGCTAACTCATTGTGAGCTTCTTCTGGACTTTTTGGAGTTTAGAAATAGTTGTTAGGGCAGCACTGTACAAGGTGTAGTTTCAGTGCTTTGCATTGATTTACTCTCATCACTGTATCCCCTCAGTACTCTTGCTATTCATATAAAACAAGGTTTTGCTCTAGGAATTTATTTTCTATTTTTACTAATCATTACCTCCAAATAATATAATTATTCCTGCTTTTTAGGCTGTGCGTGAGGTTGCCATCTTAAAAGTAATCTGCATCTTTTGTTCTTAAGCATTAACTTGTATGTGATTATATTAGAATTCGAGTGAGATTAGTGGACTTGTGTAACTGATGTGGCCCAATTCACTGACTTCAGTTATACAGAGTTTGCTACCAATGATTTTATATTCATCCATTTTCTTTCCAGTCATTGATAAAAATAGCAGCACTGGCCCAAAAACTCTGAGACTACTAAAAACATCCCTCTTAAATAATTCCACATTTACATATTTTTTTGTAATATCTCTTCAATGGCTTTCAGTCTTTGTGGTGAACCTCATTAATTTTTGCATAGTGACAAATGTCACTATAGAAATGTCATGCTTTAAAGAAAATGTCATGCAGTCACATCTGTTACAGACTGTGGTTAGTGTCAACCCAGTCACTTTATCAGTTGGTTTTGTAATATTTTTTTTTAAAGTTTGTCAAGCTCTACTTTCCACATAACTATGTTGATTATTGTTAATTATGCTGCTGTCTTTTGGTCCTGTTTGCATATACTATCTTGTCATGATTTAGCTTTGAATTGATGTTAATCTGACTAACCTGTAGTTAGTTGGGTCATCTACTACTAACCTTTTAAAGTAAGGATTAGGATTTTTCCAGCTCTAGAATTTCTTCTAAGAAGAAACACTCTGTTCTGAAAAAAAAGTTAAATCTTTCAAAGAGCTGCATGTCTGGTCCTGGAAATTTAAACATCTTTCCTTCTAGTAGTTAGTGTTTCACATGTTGCCTAGTGAGTGGTAGAGTAGAAAGCATTTCCTTTTCGCAGTAAGAGAGTAATATTACATTCTGCTTCTTTCCAGTACTTTTATACTGTGTCTGAATTATTTTAATATTTAAATAATAGCAAAATCTCAGACAGTTTGACCCATCCTTATTTTGGAAAGCAGATCTTACATTTCTTAATATATTTGTAAAGAATTTGCAATTGTTTCTCAACAGCTATTTCAAATGAAGGCTGACACTCTGTCAGCGTATGATTGTGGGAACCCAAGAGCTGAAAAACAAAACAAAAACAAGGAAATACAAAATCAAACAGGAGCTGCAGGATTAAGACAACCAGGGCTATGTTTATGTTAGCAAATATGGTGGTGTGGTATAAACATAACTATAAAACTTATCTACAGATTAAAGCAATTGGTGCTGAGGACCTGACGTCTATGCAATACATGTTTTTAGATACTTTGAACTAGCTCTAGCTTGTCCTGCAGCCTAAATGTCTGTTAGCATTTGGAGTGCAGCTTCTGGTTTCGTTTCATCTCCAAGAAATCCCACTGATATGCTCCAAGACTGCTCCATGTTGCAAACGCAAGCACAGTATGTGAGAGTGGTGGCTGAAATTCACTTCAAAAGCCCACATGTGATCTGAACTAAATGTTAGTATAGACACACTCCAGGTTGATGGTGTTTGGGCTTTACGAGCTAGGCTGCCTGTCTTGGATTCTCTGCTGTATAAAATAGGATCAAGTTACCATGCTGATAACTTTCTGTAGTGTACTCTGAACGCAGGCAGTGACCCATGTTGCATTGGAAAAACAGTTTCCTGGCATGTATCAAATGTCCTCACAGGTATGTTGGGATGGTGCATCCACACAGAAGGAAAGGCGTCACTTCAAAAGGGAGGTTACTTGTTCATGCTTCTGTTGTATTGTGTGAGAGGCATATCAAACCTGCCAAGTGAGTTTAGATCCCTCTGAATTCTGTGTGTAAAAATTACTCATTCTGTGCAGTAAAGTCAAGTTCAAATGTTCTGAGAACAAACTTTGGCTTAGAATATCTCTCTGTTAATTCTTTTACTGGATGAGAATAGTTGTGACATGTTTTGCAGCCCCAAAACAAATTTTCTTATGGAAGTTGAGGTACATTATGAATACTTCATGAGTTTATTATTTATTTATGATAGTTAGGTTTCATTAAAAATGGCACTACCTGCTGGGCAGCACAGCTATGCTTTTAACAGTTTTTATCAGGTTGTTAAAATTACACAGATGATGAATATTTCAATAGTGAGAAAGAGCAAACCATTTAACAAACTGCATTTGTTTGAGAATCTTACGTTACCTAAAATGGCAATGCCTGTTAATTTGTGTAAATAACCAAAGCTGCATATTAAGAAAGGGAACTTAAGGTTGCCCATAGCAATTTCAGCAAGTCAGAAAGGTGACTTTTCTGAAGTAGGAAATTGGTGTCTAGAAATCATTTTAGTCCACACTGGATGTAGCAAAACTAATGTTTTCAAAGGAACAGATCTACACAGAGGGAAAATTAAGTATGCTAATGATTTTAAAATTATTCTGCTTCCCAATCAATAATGTGATTAGTGTACACTGGTAAAAATGATGGGTTATAGGTATGGATAGCCACCTTTGCTATTCACTGTATATAATTAAAATTGTGAGTATTGGTTTTAATTATAACGTGAATTTTTGTTCATGAATTTGCTTAGTGTAGTTTTAAGGATTTCCACTTGGTGGAGCTTTATGATTGAATTTTTAATATATAAAATTCTAAATATTTGTGATTCAGACTTGGTAACTTCTCCACTGTAATGAAACAAAATAAATTTGAGAAAATGAAATGAAGAGTAAATTTCAGGTGTTTAGTATTCCCTTTCACTTGATTCTTGGATCAAACAATGATGTTTTTTACAAGGTATGATTATATTACTTGAAAATTCCTTGATGTGATTGATTTTAATCTTTTGAAAACAGGGTGGCATAATAGCTATAATAGGTACTGATATGTATATTATATTCACAAGTTTAATATTACTACTCTGTGAATATGTGTATAGTTGTACATATACATATATATTTAAAAAAAAAAAAAACAGCTCCCAAGCTTGTAAAGTATTTTTAGCTAAAGTAGTGTAACAGTAATGTAAAATAAATTTTATTCTTACTGTATAGGGTTTTATTAAATTCTGAAGGATCCTAGAGAATTTTAGAAATTGCTTTCTCAGAATAGATGAAAAGATGGAAGACTTTTCACTGGAACGTAGGGTGACACAATGTGTGAGATTTCTGTCCTTAGAGAAACTCAAAACTAGACTGGACAAGGCCATGAGTAACCTCATTTAATGTTGAAATTAACACCAATTTGAGCAGAGGACTGGACCAGGGAACTTCCTGAGATCCTTTTCGATCTAAATTATTCTGTGATTCTGTAAGGCAAATTTTTAGCTGTGAATTGTGATAACAGGTACATAGTCACTAACTTGAAGGCTTCAGTTTTTGGTTTGACTGATTTGTAAAGTGGAAGATTTTGGAACAAGTAACACTTTGATAGGATAGTGGAAGAATGCAGAATTTAGTATATAAATAAGGAGAGGGCTGTCTCTTGGGAGCAATTAATACACAATATGTGATAGAATTACTTTACCCATCATCAAAATATATCTGCATAAAATGTAGCAACATTTCAACAGTCATAGCAGGTAATGAACAAGGCCCTCCACACATTTTTGCAGCCTACGTGGGAGCTCTCAGTTCCTCCTTATGTATATCATACATAATTTAAAGAAAGTATACTGCTCAGATCTTTCCATCCCAGGCTTTCCATCAATTTTTCCCATTTTCTGAGGGGTTCTTCCATTCCTTATGTTCCTGATTCAGTCTAGTCTCTCATTCCCCAGACATCTGAATTGTTACCTTGTCTTCTCTGAAATTAACATTATTTTTCTTAGACAATGTTTTGTCTTACTTTAATTCTTACTATATAAATTAAAATTTTTCTTTTTTTAATAAAGTGAATTGTGAATAGCTGGTAAAAGGAAAAAGGAAAATTGGATGCTCTGTAATACCTAGTTATAGATCTGACTAGATGTTCTCTTTGTCGGTTTTCCTTTGCTTTGCTCACCTCTAAGGTGGGCAAAATTTAGGTATATACATCCAAGAATTTAAATTAAAAAAACCCGAACAAACAACCAAAACCACCCCCCAAACAAACAACCACCACCCCCAAAAAAACGTCCAAAATAAAAAAAACAGTCTGGGTTATTCTTGTCTTAAGATTGTAAAATTAAGAATTGCCATTTCTGAATATTCTTGACTTTAGAATCTGAAGTAATATATTGGAAAAGAGGGAAGAGAGATAATCATAATGAAGAATGAATTCCCGCTTTAAAATAATAAAAATTTTCAAATATGAGATACAAAATATCAGCTACGAACATAAGAAATCTATATAGCAGATAGTGGACCTCCCCCAAATTATGAGTGAATAGAAAAATGTCTTGGCAGGTTGAGAGAAAACCTGGATGTACGTCTGACAACCATTGTCTGAATGTCATGCAGCGATCGAGCAAACCAAAATAAAGGAACCCAGGTCATCTTGATTGGGACTGTGCTTAGTGCCACACAGATGTAGTTTGATTGTCTTTAAAACAAATCAGTTTGGATCCCTCAGGCAGAGCAGTCATGTTAGTACGCCAGTCTCGCCATGCTGATTAGCCCTGCTGAGGACCATGTCCCTACACAGCACTGCCTAAACCTTTCCGTGCCTTCAGGTGCCCACATTGGCAAAGCAGACTAAACTCCCACCCTGCCTTTTCCCCTGAATCAATGAGACGAGGTGGTTTTTTTGTTTTGTTTTGGTGTTTTGGGTTTTCTTAAATAAGGATGGATTTAAAAAATGTATAAAATGTTCCTAATGAATCTTTAATGTTCTAGAGGAATAAATAGCTTTTGAGGCCAAACTTCTGTTTATAAAAAATACATCTATAGGAATGCCGT
>NW_009203710.1:30859-64593 GCF_000690835.1 Fulmarus glacialis
TGTTATGTATTTCTTTATCTATTTAAGATACAGTTAAATAATTTTAAAATGTTGTAATTGAAAACCATTGCTAGGGTGATCCGTGGGAGACAGATTAGAGCAGACTGAAAGGTGTTTCTTTCTCTCCTCTCCTCACGCCTCTGAACTGCTTTGGAGATGCACAAGTGTGGTTCTTTTCTGGGCATTGTTAACATGGTTGAAGTGTGTGCAGTTTTGTTGACTGCATAAATAGGGATTGTTTTGTCCTAAATTTCTAATATCTGAGAATTACTTTCAGGTAGTAAGTCCTGTTCAAGGGAATGATCTACTATCAATCCATGTATCGTATCAACTAGTTTTTCAATAACTCTTTTAAAAACTTCTTTAGTTGTTAATTTGTTGAAGGAAAAAAGTGAACTGATAATAACTGAAGAAAGGTGGTGCTTGCAGAGAGATGTTTCTTCTTAGCCGTGTTTTTTTTCATGCTGATATTGAACTACTATTTCTTTCCTTGTAAAAGCAGAATAGAATCCCCGTGTTCTGGAGTCTCATCTTCTCTGCTGCGCTGAGGGGTGATGCAGCTCTCTTTTCCAGTCAGGATGGATGAAAAACAGAGTTCAGGCAAAGCCTAGGGATCTATGTGATCCTTGCAGACCTGAAGCCATGACCAGAGAAGTAACCACACACAGATTATGTTTTTAATATCTACTTAATACACTACGAGCAGTCTCTCCTTTAGTCAAGGTGTCTGGGGAACTACTGGCTTCTGCTGGCTTTCCTGGCTCCAAATTTGAACCCTGAAAGTGTTTCAGACAGTATTACTATGGACTTTGCCTCTTTGAAGTTGGTATGTGTAATAGGTTCAAAAACTACTGGCAGAATAGCTATTCCAATAGCATCTAGACTCTGATCCAGGCTTCAATACATAGCATTTAAATGGGATCTTGGCAGAAAGAACTCAACAGATGAGATGTGCACTGCGAGAAGGAAGGTATTGTCCATACTTATTTCATGCGGGCTTATGTGTCCAGTGCATAGTATGTTGAATTTAGTACTCTCATTAACCAAATTGGGGCTGTAATTGCTGGAGAACTAATGCAGGGAGAGGTGCAGTGAATAGCTTTAGGTGGTTATAACCAAATTGGGGCTGTAATTGCTGGAGAACTAATGCAGGGAGAAGTGCAGTGGATAGCTTTAGGTGGTTATACAAGAACTCTGTGGCAGAAGTAAAGCTGAAGCTGGCACCAAGTTGCATCACTACAATCAGATGATACATCCTCCTTTCCAGGACAGCTTTGTGAACGTGTGTGTGGAATGAATGGATGGAAGATCCTTTTTTTTTTTTTTTTTTTTTTTTTTTTTTAAAAAAAAAAAAAAAGCAAGATGATATTATAGGTAGCTCCAGTTGCTTTGCTACATCCAGTCTAGTTCAGAGTGGTTGGGTCTACTTGAAGACACAGAGTAGATATGCAGCACTGAGTAATGTAGGTGATATCTACATTCATAACTTTGGACACACACTATTGCTTACTTAAGTTTTATGGTTTGTATGCTCTTCCACATCTTCTTGTGTGTGGTGTTCTTGACTATGCAAAGCATTATCTCAGCATAGCTAGCAAAAGTTGAAGCCCACCTGCACAGCCAAGGGAAGATGTAGCGATTGCCTCTGCTAACAGCAAAACAAACCATAAAACTCTCGTGTTACATCATACATTTTGTACCAATCCATAGTTTCGGTTCTTGAGGGCATAGTTTAATTTTCTAAGAAAGAGATGGAATGAAGGGGTTTGTGTGGCATGTCATATATACCTTAAATCAATGTATACATTCAAGTATACATTAAAGTGTGATCTAGCTTTTGGACCTCTGTTTAACAAATTGTATCAGGGTTTAGCCCAGTCCCCAAAACTTACTGATGGACTGCTGGGTAATGTGATGCTGCTAGTTTTGCAATCATCAGTGGAGGCTGTTCAGGCTCACAGTGAGTTCCTAGGTGAAGTGCCCCATACAAGGTAGTCAGTCTGATGTTCCCTGTGATATGGTCTATCTGCTGATATACACGAGTTGGGCAGTCATGAGGAAGGGAATGCTGTGTGTGAGTGGGGTAGTATTGCCAGTCTTGAATATTTGAAAGTTGTAAGTAAGTTTTTAAAGAAAATCATTAGACTGGTCTGAAATAATAAAAACAACTCCACCTCTTTCTATTGGTGTTTTGGATTTGACATCTTCCTGCTGCGTGGGCTTTCCCTATGTGTCTTAGATTAAAAGATAAGCCTTAATAATCTATACACCCTAAGCTTACGAAAATGAAGATGTCAGCCCTGTCTTTGCCTCCTGCTCCATGACTTATTCTACTGCTTTTCCTAGTCCCAGCACCTCCCCAGTTCCACTTTGTTTGCAATTCCAACTTCCTGATGAACTTCCTTCTTCAGCTATCCCACTTTGGAGTCTTCCTAACCTTGCCAGCCTGCACCATGCTGTTGTTCCTCCCTGAATGAATCATTGTTGATGTGATGTAGTTGGGGTGTTGGACTACAGCTGTCAGCCACGGCAAGGATACTTGTGCCTTGTCAGTGCTGCTGCAGTTTCTTGCTCAATAGACAGAGCAGGTTTGCTGGTCTAGGCTGTTACCTGCACATAGTATAATGGTTTCTAGCCATACAAGTGGGAAACTGCTGTGCCAGCATTTTATTGCCTATGATCGCCACACCAAAAATCTACACCAAGCCATAATACTCCCAGAAATGCCATGAAATTGGTACCCCTGCCCATGAATGGGAATATTTCTAAGGAGACATCAGTTTAGATATCCAGCTGTGAGTATACAAGACAGAATAGTCTTGAGCAATACCACTAAAAAGGCGTTTGCTGGTAGCAGTGTAGCAGCTTTCTCAGTTTAGGATGGATTTCTTTTTACTGCATATCCTTCTCACCATTCTTCACCTTCACCTTGTGTGTGGCATACTGGACACCATTAGCATTACACCCACAAGCGTTAAGTAATTTCTGTCACCCAGTCTGCGGTGCAGTTGTAATGAAATGCACTGCTATTTTGTATAAAGGCAGAAGCTAGGCACTGTATTCCAGCATGGTAGGCCTTTAGGGCAGGGTGCTGTAGAAGAAGTAACAAAGGCAATCTGGCGATCTCATAAGCCAGGTTTTAGCCCGCATTTGATAGAGCAGAAGGTGGGGATGCAGTGCCGTAACAGGAAGGACAAGGTTTAGTTTGGAAAGACAAATCTCAGTGCATCACTTGAGTTAATACTGCAGAATGCTGCATGTAGTGGGATCACACCTGGAGTAGGTTACTAGGAATGATTTACAAGGATTGAACAGAGGGTCTGGGAGCAGGGGTAAGAGCATCTGTATCTGTGAGGACTTGAGAAATGCCAAGCTCTGTTCTTGGTTACCTGCTAACCCCAATTATCAATTCTACAGGTGTGCTGTTTGCTTAACACAGAGGCTGTGTTGGTTGTTCACTTTTTATTTCGTTCATTGTAAGTGAAGAATTGCCATAGCAACTACGTGGTACATGATGCAGGTTTTCGGTATTCAAAAGGTCGATTATTTAACTGTGATGTGAAAACCTGAGAGTCTCTTTGCCCTTCAGATAATGGAGAAAAATTCCTGTAAATAAAATGATTGCCTTGTTTTTATATTGTTTTCCCGCACAATGGTATCTTGATTTTTCTTTAATTTCTTAATTTGTATCTTGTATAACTCTTGCTTTGCTTGGGTTTACCATGTGTATTACTCTTAATCAGCCAGTTAGGGAACCAGTCGAGATCTAGGATTGTTCCTGGTGTTCTGTTGGCATTGCCTGCAGCTAACGAGCACCTAAAGGTTTAATGGAAAATACGCAACTGTTATAAGAGTTGCAGAAATTAATAGAAACCACATAATCAATCAGCTTTTTTCATAAAATGCCCTGATACTTTGGGCAGCATTTGCTTTCTTGTATTTCAGCAGTTCTGCTTCTTATCAAAAGCAGAAATTGCAGAAGTGAGCAAAAGCAATTTCAGCTAAATAAGCTTTTTCAAGCTCAAAAGTGTGTTTGAAGGCTTCATAACTTAATAATATAGGTTATTGGTTCACATATAATCTAAGTCAAAGATTAAGGAATTTAAATACTTCCAATAATTTGTTTTAAGATTCACCCATAAAGGGAGGTGTGGGAGAAATTCTGATGCTAATGATCTATTAAAACCCTTCTGTGTATGTGTGAGCTGTATGTGTTGAAAAATGTCAAAATCTTTTTTGATTCAGCTGTAACTGAGCAGAGAATACAGTCTGGAGACATTATGAACATTTTGTTTTTAAATGTAATTGTCTTTCATTTGATATATCTTGCTTCTTAATAATCTCATTCTGAGATTTAGCTGGCTCATTTTGTTGGAGATCTCACAAGATGAGTGAGCCTTTCAAACTCTAAGAATAAATGGTGAAAGAGGACACAGTGATTGAAACCTATCCACAGGCTGTCTGTCAGAAGAGCTTTCCTGGGCTTTTCTTCCAGGAAAGTTATTGTCTTTTGTTTTGAATAGATTTGCAGAAGAGAGAAGCTGGGTGATGATGTAGAGGACAGAGCTGGGCAGCAGTGCTGGTGACAGGGAATGGTGTTTCACACCTAATTTCCAATTTTTATAGGTGCTTAGCATAAATGTTTCCCATTATCCAATGTAGAAGTGATGCTTTCTGTAACATTTCTTTAGTGTTCAACAAGTTTCAGCTCAAGTCAATGTTAACCACTGAGTAAAAAAATTATAGGTCTATGTTTGAAATTTCTAGTATCTAGATTTTTTAAAATGAGATGTACTGCCTGTAGAAAGCTTCTGTAGTGTTTCATGTATCATTGGATCCAGTGACTGTCCCATCTACCTAGGTATGTGCAGACAGGAATGCTTCATAAATATTAACAAATGAAGCATTGTAACATCTCTGTGAGGTCAGGGAGAAGTATTACCTGCTTTATAGGTAAGAAAAGACATAGAAAGACTATTTGTTATTTGTGGTAATATAGTCAGCCTGTGACAGAGTTGGGAAATTTTTATCTGCTGACTCGCAGTTCTCTGCTTTAACAAGAGACTGGTCTTTCTCATTTGTGATTTTTTTTTTTTTTTTCCCTTCTGCCTTTTCATTCATACGTGTTTCATGTGCATACAGAACATTACAAGACTGTGTTGCAATTGCATAGTTATGTTGAATTAAATAACATACACCATACATATAAAAATGATCTTATAAAAATGAGTAGATCATTATATTTTTTAGGTATCAATTTTAATCTACCCATCTTAAAAGGGTAAATTTGAATCCACAGGACAAATAGTTTTGAGATCTTTTTTGTATGCTGTTTTTTTTTTTCCTTTCAGCCACAGTAGCTGTGCATTAAGTAACTGAACAAGTAAAATATCCAATGTACAAAAGGTAGCATTTTTAACACCATGAATGAACTAATGCTTACCCAGCAGAACTGCAAGACATTTGGAAACATAGGAAGACGAGTTAATGATGTAGAAATTGTATATATGCACTGTCTGAAAGTCACGCTAAATGGGACACATGGCATTTAAATGCATTGACATAATGGGTCATTTTTTGCATTGAAATGAAAAGAAAATCAGTTTATTTTACTGAGTTTTGGGTACTTTTAAGGTATTTTGTTTACTGTAGTGTTTACTTCTCAGAAAGTATTAGTAAAGAATTAAATATAATAAAAGTCTTTTTCATGCTATTAATGAAGCATTTTGTTGCATGCTTGGGGGATACTTTTAAATGTTCCACTAAGCACTGTGTATAATTTGTTCTTCATATGTCATTTTTTGGTGTTAAGTGAGAAGTTGTATAAGGGTAAAGACAAACTAAAAGAGCTAGTACATGAACTGTTGGTGCTGTAAAAAGCCATGTTGTTAATTATACAGGATATGTTATTTTTATTTAGAATATTGAATGCATTACTAATAGAAGACTTTAGAATCACATGTGACTTGCTGCGACCTTCCTAGTTATATTTTGTTTCTGCTTCCCCTAGTCAAGTTTTAGGTAAATGATCCTTCATTTCCATAGCTTTTAAATTCCAGATGTAAACAGCAAAATTTTTTTCACTTCAGCTTTTGGCTGCTATTTAATGAAAGGTAGAGCTGACTTATTGGTAGTAGAAAAAAATTATTATTTTTATCAGTGATTAATTTTCTTGTTTTCCTTTTACATGTTTTGGAGAAAGCACCGTAATGTATCTTTTAAAGCTAATGCAAGATTTTTTATTATGGTATGAAAATGCACAAGTGGGAAATGAGTTTTCTTTAAAATGGAACTGCAATCTCTCAAATTGCAAGGCTGCTCAAATATGTAGGATTATGTTACTTTATTGATGTGTTCCAGCCTTTATGAGCAGTTTAGATTTTGTCTTTATACTGTCTAGATTCATTAATCCTATGTAAAATTGTAACAGGAATAGTGATCTTCCTGGGACTAGATGTGTGGGGAGTATGTGTACATTTCTTGGGAAGAGAAGAGAGGCTTATTTGTTTTGGTTTTTGTTTTGCTACCAAATTTGGGGAAGATTTTGATTCTCCTGTGGTGGATTTTATGAGCTCACACTATGTTAGCCTGCAATGAAATTAACTCGCAGGGTGGTAAAACCCAAGAATATTGTATTACTGAATATTACAGATGCTCAGATGAGGGAGCTATTGGCCTAGAGACGCATTAGTGCCTGAGAAAACTGAAAAAATATTCTATTTAGAGACTACTCTGCTTATATGTCATTTTCTGTATTTATCTGACCTTTTGCTCATTCTTTATTACTAGGGCAATTTACATAAAATAGGATCTATGCCATTTATGAGTTCATGTGCTCCTGCTGCTTATTCTTCCCTTGAAGTTCTAATCCTTTGTGGCATTTCACCCCAAAGCACTTTACAGTAATTGCTAATTGATATAAAAGGATCACTTCATCCACCCCTGACATGTAGCACCTCAGTAGTGAAACTCAGAAGCTGTTTAACAGCGAGCAGTAGGACTACATAACATTTTTAAGAAGGAAGAAAAAAAAAAAAAAATAGCCCATCAAACTGAAAATGGATAGGCTATTTACATAGCCAGAAATTAGCTGCAATATCCATTTCAGGATTGGGTTAGGACATTGGGGTTAATGTTCCTGGTCTTCAGAAAAGAGACCCTTGGTCACGATAAGTGGACAGAATGGCTGCATTACATTTTATGCAGAAACCAGCATCTCCAGAAATATATTACTCTTGAAATTCAGTATATTTTCACATAGCTTGTGAATTGGATTGGTGGAGATTTGGAGAAAAGAATTTTGCTTAGAGAATCACAATCTCGGTGTACTGGTACTTTCAGGGTTACTTCAAGACTTCTCATTTAAGATATAGTAGATTGTAAATAGCAGCATTGTGGAATTACATGAATGCCCATAATGAAATGTTATCTTACACAGACTTGGGCCGTGAATGGCAGCCACAAAATGGGAGTAAGCTTCAGTAAAAGCCCTCCAGAAGGCCTCAGAGAGTAACATGCTGTTTCCAAAACACAACCCTGAAGTATGGTAGTCTTCATCACTGCACAAGAGCTGCATCTGCTCAATAGGTACAAAGAAGATGATTTTTAATTTATCAGGAAGCCATAAAAAGAGATAGCATTGAACAAGCCTGGCAAGCTGTCAAAAGAACTGTTTGAAAAACTAGGAGAAAACTGCCCCAGCAAGTGCAGCAGAGTTGCTAAGATGTGGGTTAATAACTGAGGTTTGGGTGTATGCTGCTACGTAAAATAAGCAGATAGCTGTCTTCCATTGTGTACCCCCTAGCTTCTCTTGTGGCTGCACGACAGGTTTGATAGCGCATTTGCCCCACTTGTTGGATTCAGTATTGTTTATGCCTATATTACCCCTGTGTTCCTGAGTGATTTCATTAATTTGCCGTATAACTATGTAGCAGTCAGTGGCACTTAATTTATTTTACTGATTTATGTCTACCATTAAAAAAGAAAGCCCATACAAAGCTTTGAGTGACACGACTATAATTAAATTTTAAATAACTACAAATTAAAATATAACTGAAAGTTAACTTTAACTATCAGTTAAAAATAAACTTCACAAGCAGGTAGTCTTTGCTATTCAGAAAGAGGTGGTAACTTATCAGCAGACAATCTGCAAAAGCTGATTGGGTCTCAAATTGTACTTGAAATCTTGCAAACTGAGTGACTTGTGCAGTGTTCAAAGGGTTTCTACTTTGACAATTTCAGACCAAAAGGATGTGAAAGTTCAGAGTCCTAGGCATTTTGGGATGCCCGGTTCTTAAGGATGAGTCTCTTAAATGCACTCCAGTAAGTAGAAGTGGTAGTAAATTACAAAAAGAAAAGCTTTCCTTCACTTAAGTTAATTCATATTTATAATGAGTATCTTAAATTCTACCAATAAGCGGCTCGTGCAGATTCTAGAGCATTTGTCATACACTCATAGTGTTTATAACATGGAAGAGCCTTGTTAAAGCAAGGGTCATCTTGTAAGACATTTCTTATGAAAGTGGAAATCTTATCCTATGAAACAAAGTTAACTTATGTGAGACGGCTAGAAAAAGTGGAAATCTTATCCTATGAAACAAAGTTAACTTATGTGAGACGGCTAGAAAAACTTTGATTTTGTTTCTCTAGTGTTTTCTGAGGAAGTTGAGGAAAACATAGGTTTTTCGTATTTTGCAAGGACCTAAGAATGCAGTGAAGGCTGCTTGACCTGCTTTTAAAATGAAATTTAGTTACTAAATTATTAGAATACTTTCAAGTTACTTCTAAATTCTTCTATCCCAAATCTAAAAGAGGATTAGTTCCAGAAAGAAAACATTGCATATGTGTTCAAACAGATGTAATGTCAAGAATGGCCAAGTCTGTGGAGAGAAAATACCAGCCTGTCCCTATGCTGTTTTTTCAGGGGCCTCAGGATTTCTTTGACTGATTTTGCCTATTGGAGATGTGCATTGTGGTAATTTTTCTGGTTCGACTTATACAGCACAGCAGGACCTAAGCTAATATGTTCAGTGTCCTGGTGTGGTCAGGAAGATGGGACTTTGAGGAAGGAGTAATCAGCTGAATGAAAGTGGAAAAATCCACCAAGTAAAATCAGGAAACTGCTCTGGTTTAGTGGGAAGGTAGAAACTTCTCAAAAGAGTAAATGCACTCCATTGTTTGTGGCACTTCCACAAACAGAAAAGCTTAGTCTTTGGAAAACATCAGATTGTACAATACCAGGCTGAATTTATGAAGACTTGTGTGTTGGTTTTTTCAAGGCTGTTCATTGTAGTCCAAGTTTAGGGAGATATTGTTTGATGAAACTAGTGTATTATCAAATACACACAAGATCTGCTTAGCTTTGTTGCGTAAAACTATAGGTTGTTTCTCTGGAATGAAAGTGTTTAGAGCTGGAGCTGGGAAGATGGTACATGGGGAATGGTGGTGGGAGTGCCAAACAGTAAAAGTGGAGAGTAAGAGTGATTTTAAGCTAACTTTGCTTATCTGTCCCAGCTGCTCTGCTCAGATTAGTGGAATCCACTGTTTAGTTTTCATCCAATATTTAGAAGATATCTAACTACTTTGTTTTTTCCAAATAGAATATTTAATGGTCACCCAGTAATGTCATGTGAGTATTTCAAATGGAAAAACTTATGTTTCAGGGAATGATAAATTTTTTTCTCTGTAAGTTTGAGCAAAGTGGTGTAGATCAGATAGTGTCTTTTGCAAAGATTAATTTTTGACATGAAACATTTAGTCAGGTTATTCAGCGTGAAATTAATTTTGAGCAGTGTGAACCTGTTTATCTGATGCTGTGTCACTTATAAATAATACAAGGCTGATGTTATTTGTTTTGTTGCAGAAGGGTTTATTCTGTTTTTTAAAGGTTTTGGCTTTTTTTTTTCCTTTTGTTTTGTTTTTAAAACAGTAACATTTAAGTTGTTGGTTTGAGTTTCAGGTTGCTGTTGGGCCAAAAATCCCACAGGAAAGCTGTGGAGTCCATCTAGCCTCCAGCCTTCACAAAATCATAAAATGACATTGTCCAAAAGAAAAGACACTCAAATCAGAAAGGTAGGGACTTGCTGAAGAGCTTGGTAATGGATCTTCCTCCATTAGAACATATTCATATCAGCTCATAGTGTGACTGAAGACTATCACTTGTTGGTATTTTGAAGGTTTACACAAAATACCGTAGCTGTCTCAATTCCTTCTGAGCAGATGGATGTTTCCGAATCATAAAAACAGCCAGCATGCATTCAGTCTTGACCTGATGGGGGGAAAAAGCAAGCTTTTACTATTATTAAGAAATAAGTAGGGAGACTGGAGCTTGGCTGAATGGAGAGGTGAACATATCTTGCTACAGCAGCGCCTAAGTTGAGGCATGTTGGTTTGCAGTCTGTAATAACTACCTGATGGGTAACTTAGAAATTCATTGGTAGTTCTGCTACTTTTGCAGTATTTCTTCTGTTTGAGCTGTAGTCTTAAATAACTGATGAAGAAGGAGTCCTTGTAAGATTGAATTGTAAACAAAGAAATCTTGACATACAAAAAATTATTGTAATAAACTGATGCTTACAGTGTTTTTATTTACACAAAATTACTGATTGTTTGTATTAACAGCATGTATATCAGTGGGTTTGTGATGATGTTGTTTGAGTTCTTAAGCATATGCAGAATATCCTGACTTCCCATTGACTTCAAGAATTATGTAAGATGAGTAGGAACCTGAAATGCTCCAGCCTGAAATTCTTATACATTAGCTTCAAATTTTCTGAATAGTGTTAACACATACCATACATTGTGGGATAAGTTACTTCAAAAAAGCTTCCAAAACAAGTTTTTTCTCTGGTGGCATTTTAGAGCTTCTGTTTACATTCTCTCCCATCTGTATGATACGTGTCCCATACACATATGAAGGATGGTTCCTCCATTCCGTTGCATGACTGACTCACTGAAGTATATGTGTTTACTTTTTTGCTTTCAGCATCAGTGGTATGCTACAACTAGCTGCAGCTAGCTACACCTCAAATTTTTTAACTTCTCTGAGATACTTCAATAAAACTTAGGCTTAGCTGTAGTGCAGTTTCATTTCCAAATGTTTGATTTGCAGTACTGTTGGAGTTGGATTCAGATGTCATGTTCAGGTTCAAAATGTGAAGCATTATTTTGCTTGTCATCATGATGATAATTTTTTTTCTAGTTTATATGTTCAATTTTTTTTCTTCTGGAAGTGGAACTGATTGAATAATCTGCAGATGGATGGATTAATGAAAATAATACTAGATAATCATATTTATCTGTCATTAATGTTATATATTTTTTTCTGGTTGTAAGTGTGACACATAAAACAGAATTTTGAAATCTTGCATCCTAATTGGGCAGTGGCAGCTTTATGATACCACCTTGTCTTCACAAAAGTTGTAAGCTAGGATGCTTTCACACAAAACTTTTTCTTAGAGCATCTGCTTTCTGAAGTTTCTTCTGCAGTTTTTGACCACTTAGCGCCATTGGTGTAATTCAGGTACACTAGTAGTAGAAATAAGAGGTTTAGCACTCAATATATTAGTAGGCTATGGAGGAAAAAAACCAGTTATGTAAAAATTCACTGCATGACCTCAAAAGTCAGTAATAGGGAATGTCAGCCTGTCAGATTGCATTATTAGAATGAGCTCATCCTTATTAAGTGCACTTGAGTTCTGTAAATGATGATTCATCTCCCAGGTGGTATAATGCCCACTCACTAGACCTCAGTAAGAGTTTTCTTTGTTATCTGTTCTAGAAATCAACTGTCAATGGCTATTGCAGAAGCTCCACGCTATCCACTTCTAGTTACAGCCTCTGTGTGGAGCTTTTGGAACATGGGATTGATTTTTCTCTTTCCCACCTTTTCTTTCCTCCCTGTATTAGTAACTCTAACCTGAAGTGAATCCTAGAGTCCAGCAACAACTGGGGTCAACAACATCTGGGAAAGGTAATATTGCTTTTCCTGGCCTCTTTCTTCACACTTGTTATATGGCTAAGGCAATTAAGGTAACAGAATGTTCCCTTCTGAATATGTAATTAAGTGCCCAGTGCTGCTTAGCAGATCTCCAAATGAGTGAGTTGCAAGTCAGCCTTAGATGCTTGAGCATGTCCTCAAAGGACTTTCTTCAGCCTTTTAAGGCTTTTAGTTTTAGCTAGTTTTCATTTGGGTTTGGTACAATTAAGCAGCTGGAATCTGGAACTCCACACAAAGGAATTTTGTCCATTTTGCCATGACTTCTGATCTCTGAAAAGTCCATTTGACACCTAAAGATACTCCTGAAGAATTTCTAGCTGATATTTTAAATAACAATCAATATATATTTGTCATCTTGTCAAAGCATACCATTGTGTTTGTCAGTTATCATATCATAATAGTAGTGTCTCGGTATTAGAATGTCTCCTTTATTTTTTCTTTTTATGTAAGGAAATTAATTCTCTATCTTTGATAATGTGATGAGAGATCAGCTTGAAGCTCCAGTTGCTCTCCTGAACTCATATTTTACTAACCTTTCATGTTGGTGATACCTCCCTGCCCTAAGGACAGACAGCGCTTCCTTTTCATGGTAAATTCTTCCATTAGCTATTTTGCTTGAATTGGTGATTGACCTTAGATTAGCAGTGTTATGTGAGCCTGTGGAAAATGTTCCTTGGTTTAGCAATGGCGTCCAAAATGATAACCAAAGAAAAGATATACTTGGAGATGTTAATGATAGGATCCTATCTTCCCCTTGGCACCATCAGTTGATTGAGGTGAGGCAGCTCTAACACACTTCCCAGGTGATCTGCTCAAAATGAGATGAAAGGAAAGGAGTGCTGGATTATGTTCTGAAGTGCTGTGTTTTCTTCCCCTAATCCAACCCACAGATTTCTGCCCACCTTTTTTCAAGTGCACGATGACACCTGAAGCCTTTGCAATTGCTCCTCTTACGATCTTTCCTATTGATTTTGTCCAGGGAATCAGACATGGGGGAATATTGTATTGGTGGTTTTTGTAGTATGTACAGTAATATAGTAAACTACTAAGCAGTGTTAGTATTTCATTACTTGACTGAGGTTTATCATTAAACTGAGATAAGGTTTCAGTAGCAGATGAATTGCATTACAGTTAACTTGAAATCCTCTGTTGACTTGGAAATTGTAAAAAAAAAAAAACAAAACAAACCAAAAAAAAACCAAACCAAAAAAAATGAATTAGTCTTAAAAAGCCAACAAACACACACAAAAAACCCAACTAACCAACCAAACATAAAAACCATAAAATCATGAGTGTATTGAAAGAATGGGACTTTTCTCATTTTTCTGGAAGCTGCATTATCAATTCAACTTGCAATTGATTTGGAAAAAGACACAACGAAGGTTCAGTGTTATTCACTTACTTTTACAAAGAACTTTTCCCTTCTTTATTACAATTGAAGAGGATAATACCCTGAGGATTTCTTTACCTCCTTGTTAGTCCACACAGCTCATGTAAGGCAAAATTTCTGTACTCACAAGAAAAATGCAGAGCATATTGACATAAGTTATAAGGTAGACTTAAGGCTTGCATGCTTACTTTATACGTGAGGGTCATATTAGCTACATTTTCTTTAATTTTCCAGCATTTGGTCTGTCTTTTTAATAGTAACCCTACCTTTCCCGTCATCTTAATGTTTTGAAATTTGCAAAATCTAAATCCTACTTGGAAAGGACTACGCCCTCCTGAATGTAAAAGCACATTGAATTTACATTAGGGGAAAAAAAAAGATTAAATGTAAATCTATTAAAGAGAGATTTAGGTTTTAATGTCTTATAAACTTAGCTTGTGTGGGTTTTACAGTGTATCTGTTATATAGATGACTGCTTTTCTGTGCTTTCTTCAATATTTTACATGCATATAACTTCACAGGGGAATATGAATAATGTTATTGTGTGTCTTTAATGGTGAATTAGTCTTCCAATTAATAACATATCATTGAGAACGTGAAAATAAATTTAGGCAGATGTAGTCTGATTAACTCATATACTGAGTATGTGGTAGGTTGTGAAAATTAGTACTGCTGTGAAAGTAGACAGATTTTGGTCCAAGAAATCCACTTGTCCTGAATATAACTGCATGTTTCTCATTTAAAGAATATTGATCTTTATGTTGCATTAAAATTAATTTCCTTTTCAGAAATCTGAGTATGAACTTGATGTCTGAAAGTTCTGAGTTTTTTTAAAAGTGAATCCTTAGTGCTGATAATGCTGATAGTTTTCAGGAAGAAGTTGACAAAACCAAAAAATGTAATCCCCCCCCCCGCAAAATCCTATCCCCCCTACAAAGCAAAATCATATGGTCAAAATTAGAATTTTCCATAAATAGAAAGTTTTCTTCCTCCCCTTTTCCCTGCAGTGTTTTAAAACTTATTTCCATTTTATTTTAGGAAATGAAATATACAAGTCATTCAAGACACTTTTCCTTTCAGGTTTAGAGGATGATAAATAACAATTTACAAAAATGTTATGGAGGGAGAAATGAGGCTTAAAAAAAAGAAGTTAATCATATCAAGGCAGCTCAGTATGATGAGACAACGACTGACCAGCCTCCCTTTGGCAAACAAAACTGAATCATAGTAAGGAAATGAGGTTGCCAAGGCAGTGAAAAACAGAGCTAGAAACTTCTCTTCTAAGTCAAGTCACAAGTTGCGAGGCATTCATAGCCTATGGGAAATGGTGAGTCCATTGCATGTTTCTCTTAATAGACAGGGTCTGCAGCCTCCCATCATTTCCTGGCAGAGAAGCCAGTGATGTCTTCTGTACAAAGAACGAACTGTGCCCTCACACCATAGGCTTTTGCTAGTCATGGTTGAGGTGCATTTATAGTTGTTTAAAATTTTGACTAACGCTGTGCAATGGCTCTTTTTTGGCTGTAGGGAGGATTTTCATTTCTTGGGGTATCAAACCTGCCCTGTATAAGAGCAGCACAGTTACTTTGAGTAATGTAATATACAAAGTACCTGATTTTGAAGCTCCTGAAATTAGTGGAATATACTATGTTAGTGGCTTGTTCCATAGTACTTCCTTCTTTGCATCACTCTGAAATGTAAATCCTGTTAAAAAAACCTGCCTTACTTTTGAATGTTCATTATATTCAAGACTCCAGCTACTTACTGTGATCTTTCTAGACACTGGGCAAGGAGGAGTTTCAGGACATGAGTGAGTGAATGAGGGCTCCGCTCTTGACTATACCACTGACCTTGGGGGGGGTGATTGCGGCAAGTTGCTGTCTTTTTGTGTCTCAGCTTCCCTGCTCACAGGACAGGAAAAATAAATAATACTTGTATGAAAATCACAATACAATCAATGAACAAAAGCTACCGCGTAAATATTTGGTAGCCAGTCATTGTTGTTTGCTTGTCATTTGACTTTATAAATATTTTAGAAAGTTAGAGGTATGAGAGAAAAGTTTTTTTTTTTTAATGTTATATTAAGGGGGAAAAAAAATCTTAATTTGTTTCAGAACACAGTCAAATACCCCAGATTTGCAAGAAAAAAAATCTGTCGATGCATGTGCCAAGCTTTTTTGAGCTGTACAAGTTCTTTTTACACTAAACACCTCCTTGAAACACTCCTTCAGTGAGGTCTGTGTAGCAATACTTGAGATCTGGAAGGAAAAGAATTCCCCAGAGATATCCCTGGGGCAGCTCTAATTCTCTGGCACCTCTTGTTTTGCTGTGACTCCTGCTTTTGTGGATGGGGACATTGCCAGGCTCTGTGTCCTGTAGCTGGTCCTGCCTCCACTTCTCCAGGAGCTGCAACTGCAAAGCATGTGGCCAGAGTACACAGAGGGGTTGTCAGCTGTTTTGAGTAAGTCTTTTCACCTGTTCCTCCTTCCATGCAGGGCTGCCTTCCCGGATCCTCTCTCAACAAATGAATTTCATTCTGCAACTAGAAGGTAATTGCTTTTTGGAGACCACTGAAGTGTACCAGCCCTTTTTTCCTGACTTTTATCACAGCTGTCTCTGATGGTGATAGAATACTCGTGGTCACTGGTATTGTCACTGTTTTGCTTTCTGAAGGTAAGGTTAGACATTCACTATGAAAATGGCAGCAGTGGTGGAAAAGGTTAATGTGTAGGGATAGACTAGCAGCAAGGGGAGAGAGTACGGTAGTTAACTGAATTTAATGCCTCTTCAGATTTGTGTGCAGAATTGTGTGTCTTATTGTTCCTTAACCTTCTTCACTCATAACCGCCTAAACTAGCAAAGGCCTCATATTTAAACTCATTATTTGAATAAATAAGGCTGACTTCAAGTGAAATGGAGTAGAGAGTTTGTCCCAGGAGCAGGTGTGCTGGCTGTCCTGAGGGCTGGGTACCTCTCACCCTCCCCTCCCCAGAGGCAGAGGTAAGTATTTAGGTGTGCTTAACCTTTCCTGCCACAGTTACTTCTGGAAAAAGGTGTTAGGAAAGGTTAGATGCTGAAGATAATGTTGGCAAGCCTGTACTGTCTGCTAGGACACCTGCTGCTGAAGCTGAGCTAATAAGCATGAGGGTGAACATTCCAGCCATAAGGTGAGTTAATAAGGAAATGGGACCCAAAAAGAGGTGTATCCATTTAACACAACTCTGGGAGTTAAATATGCTTGACTGAAATCATTCTTTTCCTTATGCCTCAATTTCATTTTTTAGGATGAAAAATGAAACACTTTAAATGAAGCAAATATGAAATACTAATATTGAAGACGAATAACATTTTTGTTCTCAACACTTGTGCATATTTTATGCTCCCTCTTGCTACTGGAATATCTTAGCATGTGTTGTTTCGTTATGTTTTTCACTGTAAAAATTTGCTAGTAGTTTTATTTTCTTTCATCCTTCATGCTTCTAAAAATTATTTTATGTGGGCTGAATATGTCTTTATTGGTTAAAATAAGTATGTTGTTAAACATTAAAGTAAAGCATGTCTAACATGACCCTGAATGCCTGTAACTTGTTGGCAGAAACTGTGACAATATATATTGCCTGAGGAGACACCCTCATTAACAATTTGTTTCTTTCTTGCAAATAGATAAAATTTTTGGAAATCCAATTAGATTTGATGCTTTTTTCCTTTCCAACTAATTTTGTAACTGATATAAACCAAAATGAATTATGACTTTTTCAAAATCCCATACTTTCATAAAGTTAAAATAGGCTTCAAGAACAAATTAGTGCACTGCAAAAATTAATACATGCAAAGTAATGTAAGCACATGGCACTTTTAATTTTTCAATGGCCTGGGGGTACTGTTATCTGGTCTTTTCTGGGAAATCACTCATCATGTTGCTATCGGGGAAAGAGAGAGCTGCAGCCCCCTTTCTGGGAGCAATCCAATGCAGTATGGATATTAATTAAATTTATTAAACAAATAACACAGCGACTCAGGGAAGCAGGGGTCCATCTGCCAGCTCTGTAGATTGATCTCTGCAGAGACGCGAGTTGAATGGTAGTTAAAGCTAAGTTGCAGAGCTCAGCAGATGGGCTCTTGTCTCTAGTGGGGGGAGATTTGGTGGCGGTCCAACAGCTTTTTTCCCCCTCCAGGTTTTTGTTCCTTGCAACTGTGATTGAAGAAGCACTTCTCTGCCTTTTCTCAGCCTTGCCCCCCCTTTTGTTTATCTGAGCAATGTTTAAGTCTGGGTGATTTGTTAGAGAGGCAAGTCCCGGCTGATCTCATTTTGTGTATGTGATGTAAACCTCAAGCAGAAAATAATTAGGAAAATGTAATCCCATTGACTTTACACCCCACTTGTGTACATTGCTACGTCTCTGCCTGGTGCGTTGGAAAAGGAAAAGTCTAGTAGCAGTACTGTACTTACTATTCAAAATCACTGCCCCTCATGCACATCTTGTTAAGAAAACCTTTGTTGGAAGCTTGTCTACACAGTATGAAATTATTTCTGCCTGTAGGTCTAGGCTGTGGTGGTATTCTTTTGATTTCACTATTTTATTGCTTCCTGTTGTGTTCTCTGGTTCTTGAAAATATGTATCTTTTAAATCTCTCTGCAATCTTCCTGTAAACTGATGTCAAGCAAATACTGATCTAATTGTTTGGTGTATGTGGGCTACCTAAAACCTATGGTGTTGTCTATTGTGGATTAAAAGCCCTTATAATTAATTATGCAATTAAGCCCTTTATTTATTATATATTTGCAGGTGAGTAGGTCTTTAATCAAGTCTTGAGTGTGATGGGTAATATCTGCTATTGGAGACCAGTCATAATGCCACTTATATCCTTGGCAAAACTCCCACAGACTGTAGTGGGAGCAAGACTGGCCCTTAATGCTGCAGGGAATCCCACTGGCTGTGGTTCAGAAAGCCTTCCGAGAAGGTTTTGTAATATCTAATCAGAGTTTGACTATTCCTCATTGAGTGCTTGCAATGGGAAAATCGTAACCATGCAAAAGTCACTGCTCGATGACAGCAAGCAGTAATAAAGAGACGATGAGCTACATAAGAGGGTTCTGCTGTGTATCACAAAAAGACTGCATTTGTCTTTCCTGGCTGAGGAAAAAATAGGCAAAATGGCTTCTGAAGTCAGTGGGAATTTTGACAAAAACAAGGCCTGTGGGATTTGGCTCTAATAATGTGTGGTTTCCAGAGTAAACAAGGGAGAAATCTTTTCTGTATGATAGTTTATGCTTTTGTAGCTCTTGTTCTTTCCTCTGAATTGATTTTTTTTTTTTTTTTTCTTTGGATCAGCCTTGGTTGGAAGAGCAATATCAGTGTTTAACTCCAGACATGAATATTATGTAGGCTTTATCCAGAGGAAACAAATAGTTTTGCTTCTGTGAGTTTACTGTGTTTTGCTATGGAGATGTTTTGAGTTTTAGCCCTTGCTGACATTAATTTAATAACATGAATGTTTCAGTTACTATGGTAAAGGGTCAGAATTTGTTGGGTTTTTTATTAGTGCTCTGCCAAGCAGTATTCTGAATTCTAAAAGAGACATTACTGCTCCGTGGTTCTCTTAGTATTTTAAACTGACCCAATTTACTGTAGAGACTATTTCTTTCTGAGAAACTTTTGTTTACCAATGTATAATAGGTGATCTAGTAATTTATTTATCTATCTGGCTTGTTGGAATTGAGACACCTCAGGGTTATGCAGCCTGTATTTGAATTTATAGACTATTTACCACAATCTCTCTGTTGTTTTATACCAGGGCTAATTTCACCCTCTAATTTGAATACCTATCCAATTACTTGAAAGAAGACTGCATGTTGTTCTTGGAAGTGTTGTTGGGTGTTTTTTTTTTTTTAATTTCCTGGAAGCATATCTTGTTTTCAACTTGAGTTACTTTTAGATTAGGATAGTGATCTCAGTGCATTCTTTAGGGTAAAAATAAAATAGTTAAAATTATATAAATTCCCACAAACTAGAAGGGGGGGGGGTAGTTAACGGAGATGCACAAATTGCTTGCTGTGCTTAACACAATGTTACTTAAAATCATATGTCTTTGATATGAATTTTGCATGTTTTAGGAGCAAGCAGACTAACAGAGGGGTATGTAGTAGGGGTCATGTTAAATGAAAATATTTTGCCTGTATTCTATGTTATTCTACTAGTGGTGCCTAACTCCAGTACTCTTAAATGAATAGAGCTTCCATCAGTGTTTCTGAGACCTCTCTGACAGAGACAAAAGTACCAGCTACACAAATTAAATTTTGCTCTCAAACAGTATCTGTTAATTTGGATGGAATTGTAGAGGTAGCAGCAAGAGCCCTTTGAAAGTAAGCAGATGTACAGTAGTTCTGCTTATGACATAGGAACAATGCTTGTGATTTTAGTGAGCTATTCCTCAGGCCTACTTATTTCTAGATTCTCTCATGCTTTCATTTTTGCATTTCTTCCTCCTCTCCTCCCCGCCCATGACTCTCATGTATTTACATTAGGGAAGGCAAATAGCCTCTACTAGTTACTGAGCAGAGGCTTTCCTAGGAGTCTCCCTTTAGAGTTTCTTACTAAAAACCTGTAATAATTATATAGGGTTGTATCTGAAAATTTATAGCACCTAGACCCTAGACACTGCAATAGCAAATACAATAGAATAAGATGTTGGCAAACATTTCTAGATGTTGCATCATTTCTTATTTTGAAGCTTTACCTGGATGCAGTTGGTTTGGGATGGAAAGCTAATGTATCGATTTGCTACAGTTAACTATCTCTTTTTGCCCTACTTGAAACACTATTGATTCATTTATGTAATTACCAGTAAATGTGGCAGAAATCGAGGAACTCTTGAGCCTGGAAGTAGCCTAGACATGTCTTGTAAAATATATTAAGAATGATGATTTTTGCATTAATGTGAATAGTCTCTAATAACATGATGTATGTTTAAAGAGGGCTTTGGCTTTATAATGCCAAGTAAAATACACTTAGCTCTTTAATAGCACTTTCGAGTTGCATGCTTTTAATGTTGACAGCTATATTTAGTACATTTGATATTCCGTGGGGTGTTCTTAGAAGAAACGAACACATCTGATGGAACAAACCCATTCTCCATGTTCAATTAGCAACAATACTGCTCAGTGGAGGTTAGAACAGATAGGTTCTTAGATATTACTGTGAATATGTGTATCAGTGCTTAGGGACAACAGATCATTCTATTTAACTGTGAACTATCTGACTCTTACTAGTAGCTGTCCTTTAATATTAATAGGACATTCCATTTGGCTTTGTATATTTCAAAAAAGATGAAGAATTTCAGTCTTTAACTTGGAACTCATTTCACTAGATTAATGTAGCTACCAGATGTTTAACTGTTCTAGTAGATAAGTTACTTAGTATGTGGCTTAAGTGTATTCAGGTAATTCATATTTGAGTGTAAGTATTATCATTTTGGAAAGGTACGAAAAAGACATGTTGGCCACTGGCAGGCATATCTTTGGAAATCACCTGTGCTCTTAATTGTTCTTAATTTCACAAAACTGTGTTTCCACTAAATACACTTAAACCCAACAAAGTAAGTAATTCATATCTATTTGGATTTGCATGTCTGCCGTGGCATTTATTAGAACTCTAAGCTTTTTTTTTTTGTGGTCTTGTTCATTCTTGGAGGCTCAGTTTCTGATTTTGGACCACTTTGGTCTGTCAGAAGCATGCAAGGGCGGCCGATGCAAGGATTTAATACCTTGGGGATTACTCACAGTGAGTCCTGGTTAACAGGAGAGGTCCCTCAAGTTGCACCAAGGGAGGTTTAGACTGGACATTAGGAAAAACTTCTTTACTGAAAGAGTGGTCAGGCCTTGGAACAGGCTGCCCAGGGAAGTGGTAGAGTCACCATCCCTGGAAGTATTTATAAGACGTGTAGATGAGGCGCTTAGGGACATGGTTTAGTGGGCATGGTGGTGTTGGGTTAACGGTTGGACTTGATGATCTTAGAGGTCTTTTCCAACCTTAATGATTCTATGATTCTATGATTTAATACCTTGGGGATTACTCACAGTGAGTCCCTTTGCCCTCTGAAGCAGGGACACAGTTCTTGTGGGCTGCTGCAAGTTCATCCTTTTGCCTGGCAGCTTGCAAGGCAGCCTTCCTCTCAGATCTTCTGTAGACTGCCAAGCTGTGCTCTGCAGCTCTGAGGCTCCCAAAGCATAGCCTCAAGGTTTAGGTCACTCTAAATGCTCGCTTGCCTTTCCGCTAGTCCAATGTCTCTATGGAGGCATTGCATCCTAAATTTACCACTTTTATCTCTGCACCAAACAGATTTTAAATAAACCTTTACTCTGTTTTACTTCAGCAAGGCTCAAGGTAATGATTTTGGCATTTACAGTTGGAAGTTAACATACAAAAATAAGATACAAAGAATTTGAAATTATGTTTGACTGTCTATTTCCAGTAAATGTCACTTAGTCTTCAGTCTTTTGGTATGATGGTCAGCTTGGGAAGGAGACGAGCGATGTGGTTTGATCCAGTTTTCATGTAGTCACCCTATATTCTGTAAACAACCAGATCAGTTGTAAAGAAGCCTTTCACTGCCTGTCCTTGGTGTGCTAAATTTGGCTTCTGTACAATGCAAATGCAATCCTAATTACTCGTGATGCCTCATGTTTATTATTCTCTAGCCAATTGGAGATGGCAGTAGCATCTATGAGGAATGATATCTAAGAGTGTGTTGGCATCCTAAATCGAAAATAATAGTCCATAGCTCAGTCTTTAACTGTGGACTGGATTAACCAACTGTGTGTATGCACCTTCAGTCAGGAAAACTGTGTAGTAGCTCTGAACTGTTCAGCACATTTTCCTTAGCCTTCCCAATTCAGCTTCACCTGGCTGACCTGAGCTACTCATGCAAGCTTTAAGGTGTGCTAGTAATGGCTTTCTATGTGGCAAAGCTTATGTAGAGCTATGTGTCATCTTTACTGTGATTGATCATGTTGAGTCTAGGTTATTAGTTTCAGTGAAAACTTGGTTGTTCTTGTATTTTCACAACTTGGGGGAGCAATATTTGGTTACATTTCAGATAATGTAGGGTCATTTCATTAACTGTGACCTTGAAGGAGCAGAGGAGGCACCCTTTTCTGAAGAAGGTTCTGGCTTGGGACAGGCATCAGTTTTGTGATTCTGGTGTCAGATTCACCATTCTCAAGTTTTGGGATCTTGTCAGTCTCTGCAGTTTCAGTAATCAAGTATGTATTCTGTTTTCAGAATGCACATAGGCTGTTGATTTTGGCGGTATAGAGTGAAAAGATCACAACCAACACTCATATAGTGTTTGTACAAATTGTTGAAGCCATCTCAGCAGAGGAATTCTGGTTTTCTTCTCAGTGCTTGGTGCTGTTCCAGGCAGTCACCATTAAGCTGTTACTATCTTGAGTGGCTGGGGAGAAAAGAAGGTGAAAAAACAAGAACTGGACTGTGTTTGGTGGTGACTTGGATTGTTCTCTCCTATGTTAATGTCAATGGTGATGAGATATCCCAGTGGACAAAATATCAGTGAGCTCCTTTTTGCATTCTAGTATTTGAATATACATATTCAATGTATAGAATGTACACAGCATTGTTATCCTCAGCCTGTCAGGTAATTTTATTTGCTTTATATTCTCACACACATTTTGTGTGTATACACATACATACATACACGCATATGTGTATATGCCATGTATGTATGTGTACATGTATATATACGCACATATATACATGGTGTGTGAGTGTATATATGTGTGTATAAATGTATATGTACACATGCAGAGAAATTTGATCTTCTATGTGGTTTGGATGAAAGCAGAGCTCAGATTTGGATGTCTTAGAGTCCCAAAACAGCTTCAGGACTGAAGAGGTAGAAAGCGTGATAGTAAGCAACAGATTGGGGAAGAACAGTTCCCCCCGAGATTTTTTTTTTTTTTAATTAGACACTTTGCAATTAGACATTGTGGGAAAAATTACTTTTGAAAGAATGTTCACACTGCTGTCGTGGATAATAGCTTTATTTGTTCCGTAACCTTTTGTCCCCAAGCCCCTTAATTTTACTGTAACTTGTTCAGTGTCTCATACAGGCTGAGGAGACTGCCTTATAAAAAGACTGAGCCTTACATAGACTGATAAAGATCATGTTTTTGGATTCTTTTTAAATCCCCTTTTTCACTTCCTTTTTTGGGCTTTGTATTCATTTGTATTGCACATATCAACTGAATGAATATACTTCCTACCTAGTGCAGGGCTCTTCCACTGCCTTTAACTGACTGGACTACAATGTATATATTGAAGATGCTGAAGTCATTAGAGTTGTGTCCAGATAGGCCAAACTACCATTGTCCTACTTCTAGAGTGAGGTCTTTAGTACAAATTCCTTTTTCTCTCGTTTCCTTTGTTTAATGAGGCATTACCTTCAGGGAAAAATCCATCTGCCACAATTTTTGTCTGACTTTCATATATAGTTCAATTTAAGAAAATGGAAAATGTTACAGTAGTTGTTTCTGAGATGTAGCAATTCAAATATGTAGGCCCTTTTCTGTAAGCACACTCTATGTGTTGCCCAACTTTTTTGGAAAAATATAAATGCTGTAAAGTGAATAATTCAAACCGGATTTGCATGTTAATCTGTTTTTAAATGAGTTTTCTCATGTCATAGATCTACGCATAATTCTCTGGAGGTTTCAAGCAAGACTGAACTGGGTCACATTGGCTTGTATATTTTCTCTAAATAGGATGGAAATAAAATCTAGTAGTGGATTGGTTATATTAATCATATGACTGCTGAATTGGAGCCATTATTGGGCTCTTGAAGGCCTGTAAAGTAATTAATAGATTTCCATAGGATCAGCCATGCTAGTGTACCCACTCAAAGACATTTATGTACAGTATTTAAGTCCTTCACAGCCTCTCTTCCATTACGAAAAGTATGTGGCATTTATATTCATGTACTTGGACAAAAGTGGGAAAATGCATCTTAAGAATATGCAGTTGAGGACCTGGAATATCTTTATGCCTAAATTTTATTGTTCTTCGCACTGCTTAAAATAGTATATCTGAACCCATACATTTTCTGTTTTAACTATATTTAGATAAAACTGTTGTATGTAGAATGTTTTACTTGATTGGTGATACCTTACTTAGCCGATTCTTACCCTTGAACTCTTGGCTGCTACTTGAAAGAAAGCAGTGCATATCATGGTTAATGTGTGGTTACTGCTTTTCTGAAAAGGTGAATTGAATACTTTTCCTCCTGAGAGGGCTGATGTGCAGGCGTGTTAGCTAGTCCCTGCTCTGGCACCGTCCTGAGCGCTTTGGAGAAACCCTCCTCCTCTTTGCTGTTTCTCACTACCCTCATTCTAATGTATCAACTCAGGAGAGCTCAAGGTCTGTGCCTCTATCAGTTGCTAAGATAAATGTTTAACAACATGTATTTTTATCTAACTTAAAGCATGGGCTATTTGGAGGGATTGCTCCCAAGTTCCTGAAATTGTGCATGCAGAGAAGTTTCTAAGCCTTAATATTCAACCTAAGTGTAAATTATTTAAATCTGTCATCATGACAGCTGATCAGCCTCTATCTGTCTTTGAAATTGAATCAAAATGGATTGGGTAACACTGAATTGAAGGTTTATTTATGTGATCATGAGTTAACTTTCAGGGATGTTAAGGCTGTATTTTCCTTGGCGAAAGGAACACTTCATATAAGAAACTTCACTACTTTGGTTTTGTGTTTTGAGTCATTGCAGTGTGATTAACACAATGCTCAGTTAAATGCTGCATAGGTACATCCTTCTTTTCTGTTTATGACAGAATAATGGTTAATTATCACCTATCAAAAAGATGAATACTTTTTCATTAAATTAAATAAAACATTTTTAAAATGTACTATTTCAGCTTGTGAATAAATTTATCAAACCAAATGTGTATTTGCAGCTTCCTGAAACTTCTGTTGTCTTGCTAGATTTCTGTTTTTAAAAGTGGAACATAATTCTCTCAGAAAGGCAAAAAGCAAAGCCATGGATCTGTTTCCCAGCCTCTATTTCTAGGTTTTTGAGGGCTGCATAGCAGTTTTTTCCTCTAATGGAATGAAAAAGATCAAACTGTGCTAGCACGCAGCGCTACAGTCCAACAGCTTCTACCAGCTCAAGTCTTTTTAGCTACTTTTTATTAAGTAGCCCCATTGCCCTTGCAGCACATGTCTATCAAAACTGCCTACTACTCTTCAGACACATGCAGTTTTTCTTTCTTTAGTACAGTAATGTGTCCACATGGGTGGACATTAGTGTATATGTAACCTGTGAGAAGAATTGATGGATGTAAATTGCTCTAAAATGGTTGTGGTAAATATGCTAATTTTTAAATATTGCCCTTTTAAAATCCCACCTGGAGTCCTAATCTACTTTAAATGCTAAAGAATGAAATGAAAGTTCTGTCCTTGTAGATGGACTTGATGTATAAAAAAACCCAAACCTCCCAATGAGGAAACCACATGCACTGGAGTTACCATGGAATGCAAGGTACTGATCTAGAGTTGAACTCCAAAATCTGGGGACGTTTGGATCCAGACTCCACCTCTTCTCCCCTCTCCCCTTATAAATCACCTCCTGCCCCTCAATTGGATTTAATGAATATAAATAGCCATTGCCTATCTGAAATCTCTTCAGTGTAGGTGAAGAAGCTTTTAAATTCATTCGTCAGAGCCTGGGCTTTAATTTACATCTATATTGATGGCCTGGTTTGTATGAGGTTTGGTTGGTGTTGGTTTCTTTTTTTTTGAACCTGCATCAAACCGAGTGCCCTGTGTTCACCTCTGAGTGCATCAAACCGAGGGCCCTGTGTTCACCTCTGAGTGTACACTTCGATTCACAAAAGGTAGATGTGCCAGACAAAGGAATTTCTGCCCTGAAGCATGTCAGCTCTGAAGAGGCATGAGCAGTCACACAGAACAATTGCAGCATGGCCAACAGGCATTGCATCTGGAGTGCTTTGTGGAGCAGATGTGGTTTTCAGGTTTCTTTTTTTTATTTGTTTGTTTGAGGTTTTCTGTTTTGAATAGAGGAGGAGGAGAAGGAAATTGGGACACTGGTTTGCACTATGTGCCTATACTCTCTGTAATCAAGAGGTTGAATGGAAGACAGCAGTAGGTGAACAACATGAAGTAAAAAAAAAAAAAAAAGATCAGAAAGGCACGAGTAGATTAGGGAAACCAAAAGGCTGAGTATGGAAGAGGAAATATAGGGTTGAATCTTTGGCCTTCTTTTTTCTGTTTATATAGTTGTATTTTGTGCATTGTGTATAAGAGTTAGCCACATGAGATATGAGAAATAATGGGTGGCAAAATAAACATTGTCCCTCCTCAGCCAGAATGAGAGCAGGGATGAACAGTGCCAGAATAAAGGTGATATGTGTATGGGGGGAGTGAGAAGAAGAGGGGCGCAAAATCTTTTGCGTGTGAGCCGATAGATGTGTAAGAGGCATGAACCTAAAACTATCTGACAGTGCACGTTCTTGGTTTCAGGTTGTTCTGACAACAGTATAGACTGAAGTGTGAGAAAACGGTGTTGAAAGTTTTAGCTGTTATATAAATCTGTTCCTAAATCTTTTGTATACATTGTAAAGGATTTTCATCAGCATAACTGTACCAGTTATGTAGCCGAGACCTGTGATTATTTCTGCATAAACTACTAACAGTGTGATGCCAAAGTTAGTACATCTTTCTCTTTCTTTTCTTTTATTTTAATATAGAATTGGGTTGATGTTATTTAGAACAATGAGGCTTTTACAATGATTTCTGGGACCAATGCACAGAAACACCTGTTATCTGACTAGTTTGTGAAATCAGGAACTGAGGACTGTAATTGATAGCATACTCCCTAAGCTTACTTCTTACCGATACAAATAAGAGGATAATGATCAACATGGTCATGTGAACAGTGTTGTCTATTACAGCTGCTTTGACACTATAATCAACCATTATCTGATCAGGTATGTGTGTGTCTCCATGGTGATTAGTATGTATATTTATTTACATAGGTGATTTCAAAGTAATATTGTATATCTGTCTTGCACTTCTGTGTTAGATTACACTTCACTGACAGGATCTGAAGAACGCTAAAGCAGTGAATTGAATCCACAAGCAGACTGAAGTGGTCCATCCATGAAGTGCTGCTTTGGCAGAGGAGGTTCACGCTTTGCTTTTGCTTCTGCTCTGTTGCTTTTGACTAGCAGTTGTGTGGCAAACGATACTGTGATCATCAATAAGCCAGAATGATCTGTGATCCAAATAACTCTCCTCATTTTTTTTTTTTTTTTTTTTTCCTAACCTGAATCATTTTAGTGGTGGGTTTGTACTGTGACCCCACAGACAGCTGTATTGGCAGCACTTTAAGGAGTAACAGCTCTGCACACGTGGGAACAAGCACGTAGAGAAACTTTCCAGCTTGCTTTGCTGCCATGGCAGTGTACCATGAAATGGTATTCTGATGGTGTGACATCCCTGTTAGAATTTCTGCAGTGGATACAATGTAAGTGGTTCTTTCCTCTTTTCATTTTTCTGCTTTTTACTGCTATGTACCTGCCAGGGATAAGAGTTGCTTTGTGTCTGTTCGGATGTCTGTAGCCACTGTCTAAGCAGGATCAATTAAATTATTTGGTTTAAAAACAACCCAGAAAGACACTCAGCAAAACGTTTTGTGTATGTTGTATTGTTCCATATGATAGATCTTGCTAAGGTATGGCCACAAGCACTTGAATTATCATAGCCTATGTGTGGATCTTTACTACATTCATAGCTCAAACAGAAACACCCAGGGTAGTTTATGTATTGTTGAAAAGGTATCTGTGGCATATGGCACTCAATGCTGACAGACCAGCCAGTGTTTACACAAGATTTAGGAATGAAGAGTGAGGTGAGTGACTTAATTGGCCACAGAGCAATTCTGGTTTTCATATTTAGCATTTACTTATGTCTCATGTGCTACAAGGATCCACATTACAAAACGGAGGACAATCATTCACACCCAATTTCTTTGTATATATTTTTGTTCAGAAAGGGTGCTGAAGCACCTCAGTGACTCTGCACAGCACAATTAAAAGTGTAGTACAGATAGTTTCATCCTCAGAGGCCTCCCTGCCCTGAAACTACTGGGAAGGTCAGGGTTTAAGATAAGACAATGTGAGCGATCTTGACCTGTAAATGGATTTTTAACCACTTTTTTTGAGCTAATGAATTTTAAGTCTTAAAATATGGAATGAAAATTAGGTTCTCTTGACTTGAACCTCTTCTGAAAAGGTAACCTATGGTTTGTTTCTTAAGAGAATAATGACCAGGGTTGAAAGATATGAAGCTGTCTTTTTCCGTTCCCTCCCCACCATCTCTCCTTCCTCCTCCTACTCTGGTCAATGTCCCTTCTAAAGCTGAAGTTTGCAGTAACTTGACTCTGTATTTCAGCATCTTTGCTTTGTCTGTTGTGAGGTTAGGGGTAAAGCCACGTGGTTCTAACTGATGACAGACAACGCTGAAATGGAATAAGGCATCACTCCTGATGCCCTTTCTCTTTTTCAGCGCAACATCAGAGCTTCTACTTGGTACAGGGAACACTATGAAGAAGAGTGAGGTTATATCATTTTCTGAGGTCAACAGAAAATCTGAAGGAAGTTTCTGTATATTCTGCATCAGTCACTTCAGGCTAAAGATATACCCTTTCCTTCTGTGGTCTTGCTGAGAGAAGCTAGCTGTGCAAGCTATGTACAAATTATCAGTTGTCGGGGAAATGGCTGGTGCATTTGCAGAGTAATGAAGTCAAGTCCTCGCTGTGTACCGAGAGCATATATTCTGTTTCTCCATGTGCACTGAGGACACTGGTGGTAATGGCAGAAAAGGTTGTTCAGACCTCACCTGCATGTCAAAAGTATAATTTGGTTTTGGTTTTGACTGGTTGTAGTTCAGAAGAGTGAGTAGATAGTGGAGAAGCTGTAACTCCAGCAGCATAACTAGTAGTTTTGACCTTCCAGATTTAACACAACATAAAAATTCATACAGTGATGAGAAACTGAGGGTAAGCAAAAGCAGTTCATCAAAGTTGTCAGTTTGTTCAGGCCACGTATTTAATCTTTCTGTGGAAATATTATCTAGAAATCACTTTTGACACATGTTGGGTTTTTTGTTATTGCTCAGTTTTAAGTCCTAAAAATGGAAGTCTTGAAGAGGTAAACTAATCACTTAATATTTGTCCTCAACTAAATTGCTTTCCACCCATGGCACTCTGGTTTTCTTGGGATTAATTTTACCTCATGTAAGCTTAAAATATTTAAATTTTTTTCAGGACTTTTCTTTGTAGGGCTGAAAGAAGACCTTGCAAAGAAAAGGATTTAATGCACTGTGGTGATGCACTAACGAGTTACTGTCACAGTTCTGTTGACATCGCTGATGGTACTGAATCCCAAAGACAGACGAGGACAAAAATGTAGAGTTTTTTTGGCAGAAACACAGAAAAATGATGTTTGTGATAGGAAAAATCTGTTGGACAGATTAAAATTGTTAAAATTGGTAAGAGGCTGTTAGATTCACAAGAGAGTAAATAGAATGGAAAATAAGCTAATAACTATTCTTTGACTACAGAAATTTAAGTAGGTAACACTCACTGTACTTCATTTGACTATATCTGTGGAATAACTCATTTGTCCAGAAGTTTAAAATGAATGATTAGAAAATAAGGAAAGAGATGTGTAGAAAATTAAGCTCTTTGTGATTTCTCTTGAATTAATTATATTGCAGCCTGCTCAGTTTTTAGGCTAATCTTTCTAAAGGGCTTGTTATTTTGAGCATCCCATCAATGGCAGCTGTTTGTTTCACAGCACGGAGAAATGTTGCGGGTTTTCCATATATCATTACCCAGGGAAGTGTAATATATTATATGTTGCTAAAGAAGATTGGAGCAAAGAGACGAACATTGATTATTTTGAAGAAATCCAATATCTTTATCTGCGACTAGTTGAAAGAAAGGGCTAGATTTGTATAGAAACTTTTGAATAAAAATTGAAAAGGCTCATCAATTTCCGAAAGATGTTCATTCCGTCTGCTGACTTAGTACCTGTAAGGGGCATACAATTCTTTTAATCATGTGACTAAAGTCCTTGATCATCCTCCCTGGCATTTTCTCAAGCTTAAATGTATCCTTTTATTTTTGTAAATATACCACCTCACAGGATCTCCTCCCTTTTTTTTTTGTTGTTGTTGTTGTCGTCTGTTTTTCAGTAGCCCTGTATGTGATGATGTGATATTCTAGATTTATTTTGAGTGGGGACTGGGGGAGCAGGCTCATAAAAAGATGGTTTTACAGCCTTGCCAGAAATATTACAGCTGGATGGACATACTGTGAGGTCCGTGCTAACTAGAACTGTTTAAACATCACGTAGGCTGTGCACTGCAGATGCCAAGGGTCAGTGCTAGGTAAGGTGTGCCACAGAAGTATCCTACATTCTGTGTATAACTGTAATGATGGTTGGTCTGGGAAAGAGAATTATGCTTGTCTGCACCTTTGCTTTAGGCCTAGTTTTTCTATTTCTCTCCTAAGGCAGCAGGCTGATTTCTTTCTTGCCTGTTTGAAAATTGGGGGTAAAAAAAAGTTACATTTTCAGAAAGAAGAGCCAAATTATAGTAAAGGGCATATGCTGTTTTTTAAGCTCATCTTAATTTCACCTTTCTGACTTTATTTCTTCAGGAAAACCAATGTTAATATGCATTTGGCCTAATGTGTACATTAATGGGTTCCCCATCATGATCAGTGCACATTGCTCAATTTTATATTACTCATATCACATGCCATCTTCAGGATCACAGCATACCCAGCCCTTCTTGTCTCTTTTTTTTTTTTTTTTTTTTTTTTGATCCTTTTACCTGAAAAAAATCCAGATGTTGGAAGATTTTTTTAAGTTACTGTCGGTCAGATACAAAGCTTTGGCTTTGTTAGATGCAAACATGAAAATATTGCTGCGAAGAGAGACTTAACTAAGGCATGAATTGTTCACTGACTCAGGGGAGTGTCAGGCAGGAGCCCAAAAGCAATAATTTTTTTATACACATGCATGGCCAGACCATGATAGGAGGCCTCAGGCTGAGAGAGGACGTGTGGCCAGCCTTGCAGGTACCCTTGCAGCATTCTCCGTTTGCATGGGAGGCAGAGCCATGCTTCTACTCTGGGGAGCTGGTGCATATTCTCCTGGCTGGAGAAGAGGAACAAGGGGTGCTCCTCCTTCTTACGGATGGGTTGCAAAGGAGGAGCATAAGGAGAGGAGGTAAGCACTGGGATCCTTACACTACTGGTGAGTAAAATGTGTTCCCAGGAAATCAGGCTTCATTTTCCTCCTCTGTCAGAGGGATTAGCTTGTCTCATTTCTACCATTCTTTGCTTTGTAATTTTTTAAGCTGTAGTGATCTTTTTGGGACCTTCCCTACCACAAATAGTTTTGACTGGGTACGTACAAGAAATTACAATGTTGATGGGGGCAGAGAGGAGTACAAGAGTGATGCAAGAAGTTAATGGTTAGGGTCGGTACCTTCGAGGGTCTACCAGCTACACTCCTAGGACTGTTTGGCGTCTTATCCGATGACTGTTTCAAATACATAGGAGGGCTCTTGCATCCTCTTGCACCCTTGCACTCTCGGAGCAGGCCCTTGCATCCAGATCCAAAGTGGTTTAGGAAGGAGCAGAGGCTCTGTGTTGCCTAGCTTTGATAAGATCAGAGTAATGAGAGCATCCCTGGAAAAACTATACGTGCACCAGGGAGCTGTAGATGCCTCAGGGTTGGCTGGCAATTGCAATGGAATTTTTGAGATAGCAATTTTGGGCTTAGCTGCAATTTTGCCTAAATGTCTTACTGGAGCTGGTCCTGAATCCTGTAGTATGCTGTCAGTTTTAACATGTTTTTGAATTAGATTTAAATAAGGTATCGATAGTTCACCTTTCCAGTTAGAGCCCTTTCTTAAAAATGGAGATTCCTAACCTTTCATACTGACTGTAGCTTGCTCCTAAAGTGGGAAGATATATATGAAGTTCCAATCATTTTGACATGTGTAAGGGGTTAAGTCATTCTTGAACAGTTTATCGCTCATCAATTGTAATTAAATATGTTTATATTAAATTATGTGCTGTAATTAATGTAAAATCTTTTAGCCTGTGCTGTTATTAGAACCAGATGCTGAAGTATCAACAATATTTCAACATGACTGTGCTGCCTTGCCAGCTGTCTAACTGTAATTACTTTAATCTCAGCTTGTTATCTAATTATCACCTTTGTAAAGGGAAAAGTACTCTCTAATGCGTACTGATTGTTTCAGATGATGATGAAGAGCGTGAAACAGCTGTCAGATATCTTAGCCCTGCTTATCTGGATTAGAAAACTTATTGGGAGGCCTACTTTGCTTCAAGCCTTCCTGACAGAAAATGGGACAGAGGGAAAGGTTTTTTTCACCTTGTTTACCCTAGAAATGTGATTCCAGTAATCAGTGGAGACAATAGAAATGGATGAAACAAGGTAAGCAATTACTGTTCCCAGGAAAAAATAGCAAGACAAATAGCACAAAGCATGAATGATGTATGAATTTTGTAGTGGACTGTATATTTGTCTTTTTAAAACTTATGTTTTCATTGCAGTGCTGGAGAATTACTCTTAATTTAGTTACATGGGTCGTTGTTGAAATGTAGTGGCAAAGTTTGTCATGTAGCTAATGAGTTTTATATAACACATTTATATAGATAACCTCTTCCTGGAGAATCTTGAGTGTTTTAAGCACTGAACAAATTACACTAAGAATTGTGTGATTTGCAGTTTTCTTGAAGACCTAATATTGGAGTCATTTTACAGAGCACTTTAATATTGGACAAGACACCAACTCTGTATCTAAATAAAATTCAGCAAAAAAAATGGTAGAATGCTAAAGTAAAAATTTTAGTAGATTACTTGATTAGTAAAATATAAGTTAGTGTGATTTTTGCCTAAAATTTTGACTTTTTTTTTCCTCTGTTTGTCTGTCTCCCACCTCCAAAAGTGCTGACAGTGATGCTAGTTCAAGACTTTTCCAGGAACAGTCTGGATTTTTTTAATTGAAGTATTTTGTTTGGTGGCAGTAATATAATGGGTAAGAAATAAAGCAATTTTATAATGATGTCTTCATAGCAGTTGTAGCTTTTAAAAATGGAGCTTTAGTAAGGCTTCTTGTGATTGAAGTGTATCATTGTTAATACTGGCATGGTTTGAATGTTGCTGAAATACGTGAATGTAGATGTGTCTTCTCTTTC
>NW_009203710.1:64624-84624 GCF_000690835.1 Fulmarus glacialis
TCTATACCGTAGCAATTTGTCACTCTATTAACTGTACTAAGAAAAATTTTTTTTTTTTTTTAAGGGGAGAGGAGATGTTTTTTGTGTGTTCTTTCTCCGTTTGATATCAGGACATAACTCACTAGTTATACAAAAAAAGATAATTTTCTGCTAGTGATTTAAAATGCTTTGTGTGCCTCTTCAGGGGCAAGGAATGAGCTCCAATGAGGCAGTGAAACATCATCCGGGAACTGCTGAGTACCTTCAGTTTTTATGAAGGCTCAATGATATGAGGAACTTTTCTGAACTTGCGCAGAGGGGCTGTAGGAGTAGCCAGGTTTCAAGATGTGCTTTATTGGCAAAATGTTTAAACAGCTGTTTTTTCCTTGTTCTGCCTCAGGTTGTCCTTACAGCTCTAGCCTGGCTTGTACATAAACCATGGTTCAGCCCAGTAGAAGACTTCAGTGTTTGTCTTCCTAATTGAATAAAAATGGACTGTAGCATGGGGCTCTCTTACTTATCTCTTATTTTCCTAGCAAAAAACTGATCTTCAGGTCACCACAGAGTTGCACAATCTTTTGATTTCTCTCAAAAGTCTAAGAAATTAAGTGCTGACAGGGTTGAAAGGATCCAGAACAGAAGCAGACTGAGGCAGCAGAGTTTGCAAGAAAAGCTCTCTTGGCTGGCAGAAGAAGAACCTGCTGCTAGGACTTCAGGGCAGTTGTTTCTGTTCTGCATGCAAAATAATGAGCCCATGCAAATGAGTAGATATGCATATGACTATAGATGCAATTTCAATATTGTGTATTTTAGCATTAAACGCTCAAATTAGGTATACTCCTTAAACTTAACTTTTTTGAAAATCAAACCCTTAAAGTAGAAATATGTCTGTAGCACTTCCTCTGAGGATGTCAGAGTACATTGTAAAGGAGAGTTAGTGATACTTTACCAGTGAAGACTCATCTGAAGTACAGATGAATACTGAGTAGTGTTGACTTGATGGCAGATGCAGAAATAGAGCAGAATCCAGTACTATCCACTGTCAGTTCTCTTAAATACACTGATATAATAATGCATTTGCTTTCTATTTGCCCTTCTAAGCTTTCATGATTTAATGTAAAGTAGGTTCATTGTAGGAAATATTCTTAATCCTCAGATATGTTTTGGGCAATCACTTAATGTAAAATTATCTGCGAGTGTTGCAAGGAGTTAATTTGTTTGTCTTTCCTTTGACCAAGAAGAATATTTTGGCAAATCTTAAGATAACCATCTGATGAAGATGCTGTAAAACATATATTATTTTAAAACTGCAGTTGATTGACACTGTCTTCTCTCTGAAAATGTATTTAAAATTAAGTTTGTGATATGCAAAAAGTAGAAGATGGCCCTTTGTCATCTTTAGTATAAACCCTTTACTTCTTGTATGGGAACTCTATATTGGCCCATTAAACTATAATGGCTTCTTCGTTTTATCAGGTCAGTGAACCATGAACTCGAGGGTCTCTTAAATAGGCCCTGACAAGACTGCTACTTCTGTAAAAGAGCCATTACCATATTTCAGGTTAGTGACTTGCTAACAACAAATTCCCAAGGAAGTGGCCTGACATAGCTGCAAGTGCAAGGCTTGGTGAAAAAAAATAAAAATACAAATGACCATTACTCAATAATAATAAGGTGAGAGACTGAGTGAAATAAAGATTGAGGTGGGCTCTTATGCTGAATTATCCACCCTGCCACCCCCCGCCCAAAGGGTTTAAAATATGGATGTACGCAGAATCTTAATCCTCACTGAATTATTTTCATGTGGTTGTTCTTTAAAGAAAAGGCCTTTAGTAGCTATAATATGTTGCAGTTTATTGGGTTTTGATTTTTAAAAACAATGATGTATCTCTCTTCGAAAAGGTGCTAATTGCAGAATAATTTCTTGAAAAGAATTACCTCTGTATGAAGTCTATTGTTTTAAGTTTTGAGGTATAAATACTATAGAATATATATTTTCCTCCGTGCTTAAGTGTAAATGTTGAGGTTTCTTTTTCAGAGAACAAATGTATGTGCTTTCATTAAATTATGCTTTATTATGCTGAAATAGGAAACAGGTTAATAGTTTTGTGTGTGTATATATATACATACACATGCTAAATGTGTATATATATACGCAATATATATATTTGACACTGTGCATTGATTATTTGTGTGTAATTATAGCACTGTAAGTGAAATTGGGATGCTTTTGAAGTTAGTGGGAACTCTGACTTCACTGTATACAGGATTTCATTGTGTCTGGAAAAGAAAGACTGTGTGCGATGTCTTCACTCCCTCTCTTGAGCTGTTAATGTTAGTCTGGAACAAAGAAGCCTGAAAGCTTGTATAACTTATTTGCTGTCTTTAAATCAAATATTGGAACACTAGAAATAAATTCTATGACAAAGCAAAGTGTTTTCCTCAGTTCATAAGGCCTTTTTTCCTTCTGTTAGTTCTTAGGATTAAAGGCTAAGCTGTTGAGGTTGAAGATGTTTACTAATCACAGGGAAATAATTTCAAAGCTCTGTGGATGAAGGCTTCCGGTATTTAAGGGTATCGTCCTTTGTAAAGACAAGGATCAACAGAGGAATGTGCAACCGCAGGGACGATACTGCAGGTATGATGAGGAGGTTTAGGTTACAGTAACCAGATTCAGTCCACACTTAACTGAAGGAAAAAGGCTCTTGCTGCTTTCAGAGAGTTGGATTGGTCTGAACCAGGACAGTATTATACAGATGTGGGAAAGGAATATGTCAGTTTTCGGAGAACAGAGAGAGAGACTGAAAGAAAGTCATGTAAGTGTTAGTGAAGAAATGGAGGGCCTTGTCTGTTAACCAGCCAGGTAGTCTGGTCTGCTTGACAGCTACAGGTTATAGCAAAAGGTAGAGAAACCCAGTTTTTTGGCTCATAAATACAATATAGCATTGATTCAGTTTGCCAATGGTACAGAAGCTGCTTTTTTCAACTTTTGCATATGTTTCCAGAAAACTGGGGGGGAGTTTTTCCTTTCACTACTTATAAAAGTGTAGGTGTTGATCAAGTGAATGTTGTATATGCTCGATGCTGCCTTGTAAGGCACAGTCTAAAATCAAGAATTTAGTTGCATGCTTTGCATGGCAGATTAATAATAATGCTGCATTTCCTACTAGTGCTGTCTGTAGCACATAGATCTGCACAAGTGGTGAAGAGCCGGTGCAGCAGGGCTTGGAAGTAAGGCTGTCAGCTTAATACATTGTGTGAAAATTGGGGCCAAAGGTCACCAATCTCCTGGTACACAAATCTCCCTCTGAGAATCTCATTTCATTCAGACTATCAGTTAGATTAGAAATACCCTAATTATCCCACTGAAATTAAATTACTTTATGTAAGGGTGATATAATGAACAACCATAAAGAAGCTATACAACCAATCATCCTATTAGTCACAGCAAGACTAGACTATACACTAAATGGCTCTGGTTTGATTATTGCGGGCTGGTCTGTGCCACATAAACTGGGGGGGAAGGGAAGGACCTAAGGGAAGATTAGTTCTTATTTCTTTTTCTATTATACTGGAAGGAAAAAAAAAAAGCAAAAAAACCATTTTAATTTACAATGCATGTCTTCTAGGTGTGAAATGTGTATATGGTTGACTGTCAGAGAAGGCATAGTGTAGTAGGCTTCATGAATTATGAAGAGGTCATCAGGATTTTTCTTAGGGCAAAGTGACTTATGGCTACAGAGAGCAGCAGAAGAGCTGTAGTAATGCAGGTAGACTGCTCCAGCACCTCCGCTAGCAAACTTTGTCACAGAACCATTTTTTTCTAGATACACTTGCTGTCACGTGCAGTCATCACTGCTGGGGGAAGGTGAGGGTTTAGCTAATCTTGAACTTGGAAGAGTAGAATGCTTGAACGGCTGGAGGAGGTCAGCTGTAAAGAGTAAGCTGAAAAGACTGTATCTTTAACTTTTACTTAGTCCAGGACTGAAAAAACATTCTGTTTTAACAGGTGTTGCAATGTCCTGGCAGACCCAGTGGGTGCATTGACCAGCCCATCATGGGTGTGTGTTTCTACCAGAAAAGACACTACTGTGATGAGTTGTGATTTTCACTTAAGGTGGAAATTTTCTTAGAGATTAAAAGGTGCAGAGAAAGAGAGCAAACCAGCTGCTTGTCTCCACTGGTTGACTTTCTCAGTCAGAATTTAAGAATTGTTTACTGAATAACTATTTTGAAGAACCCAGAGTTGCTACTGTATAAGGACAGTCAATTTTGAAAGGGCAGATCTTCAGAGACCTGCTTAATCTAGATTTGTCTATTTTAATTGTTATACTTCAGAGGCTCTATTTAACATAAAAGGATAATTAATAATTTATCACTTAAAATCCTAAAGATCTTAATGAAATGGATACTGTGAGCTACTAAATCCTAAAACTAGATGGATATATTAAAAGGGAGGGTATTTATAGCTGGAATTAATTCAGGTGTAAATGTCAAATGACTATTTTAAAACATGGACATGAAAGAAACAGGTATAGAGAAGTATCCTAGGAAACGTAAGAAAAGCAGGGATGTCTTATTACTTTGATCTTCTTGCAGTTTGTCTTTATTGGACTTATTTTATGCTGCGCTACAGGGCAGTGCTGCTTTGCTGAAGTTCAATCCTGCACAGATACAGACTTGGTGTGGAAAGCATTATGCGTTTTTCTAAACTGGGCTTCAAGTTATGTTTCATAAAATCTTTATAGTCCAGAATATGATGTTCTTTAAAGGAAGATGCTAACTTCACCTTTTATTTTCTTCTTCTGTTAGTAGTTTTATGTCATCAGTCAATAGTATAAAATGTGTTATGAGACAGTGCTGGACCCAGGTAGTATTTCCCAGAGTTTTCTATCTTCTCTTTTACAGGAGTTCACTGTAAAAACTAATTCACATATGCTATGTGTTATTCAGGCTTTACCTTTTAACAGTCGTACTAATAGAATAATGTTTTGGAAAAGCAGCAAACCATCTGAATACTCTAAATATCACATTAAAACATTTCTTTAAAAGAACAAAGGCATTCTAGAATTTTGTTCAGTTAAATATTTGACTGCTAAATGCCTTATTTGAATGTGAACAGAATGAAAGTATGAAATATATAATTTCTATTGATCAGAATTGCAAAGCAAAATTTGTGATGAGCAACATATCTTGACTGGTGAACTAAAAGTTCTTGTTTTTCAATTCAGTAGGTAATCTGTACCTATATATTAGAAATGAAAATAACTTTTATTCTTTCAGACAATGCCTGAGAAATAGATTAAAGTATTTTTGTTATCATGCCATTTTGGGAGAGGTGGGAATGTAGGAAGAACACTTTCAATGAAAAGTAAATCAGTGTTGATGCCAGGAGACAGTAATTCAGAACTCAACTTGTGCAGGATCTTTGAGGGAATATTAAGCCTGCTATAACTGATCGTATGTGACTTCTATTCAAATCTGAGGATAGTTAGGAACAACGGCACTTCACAAAACTTTTTGATGAAACTTTGTTACATTGGAGTTTTCAATTTAAGAAAATTGACTTAGCTGGAACTAATATGCAGTACTTTAATCATGGTGTCTGGAGGAAGCAGAGTTTCCCCAACTGCTTTGAGAAGAAATTCATGCTGTTTTCGTAGATTGCTACCTGAACACCTATTGAAAATCTTCCATTTTTGCTGAATACTTCTGCATATTCTCTAATTTTTGTGTGTGATTAGGAGGGGGGGGGGGGGGGGGGATGAGAAATTAATACTGAGCCAGCTGGTGAATGGAAATACGCTTAAATGATAGTGCTTTTGAAACTGAAATAGCACTGACAACAAAGAATGTAAATTGTTTTTTTATTATTATCATCATGGAGTTGCACAGTCAGCAATCTGTTCTGTTGAAGGCTTAGAGAGATCCTATAGAATAACCTTGATCTGGTAGTTTAACAAATGGAGAGAACCACCAGGTTTGTGAAGGATCCTCAGTAAACATCATTATGATCATTGAAATTCATCCCCTGCTCTGGAGGTAAGTTCAATACTGTAATTCATATCTCATGTAATTTTCTTTATGCCTGGATCTCCCAGAGCCATTGTGTAGACTGCCATGGACCCTCGATAGGGGCTAGTTTGTATGGTAAATTGACATACTGTTTAGTGAGAGTGATGAGAGTCCTTTTAAGATCTCGGGCTTTAAAAAAAAAAAAAAAGTGCATTTCCCTATTTGTGTGAAATTTCCTGTAACAATCTATTTCATGTAGATGCCCTATATGACCCTTTGGAGAAGGGAGGGGGCAGGGGAAGTGCCTGGAACAATATGTGCACTACAACTGTGCACAATGTATCACGGTGTGGCAAAGCCAGATCAAGGCAACAGAGTACAATAATTAAATGAATGACTGATAAGCAACAGCTAGGTAGATGGGATTTTTAGAAAAACAGAAGTATTTAATGGTGCAGCCTAAAATCTTTCATGAGTGCATATGTTTATGTAATAAGCTACTTTAGCATTAAAAAGAGTTGTATTCCATAAGTACTTATAGAAGATGCATTAGTCTAGCAAGTAAGTTATGTTGGTCTCTCTGGGACTCTTCACAAGAAAAAGTTTGTGCAGGATTTGACCTGTCTCAAGTTAAAAGTTGTTAGCATCGATTATATCAGAAACTAAATACTGTAAATGGAAAACTCAAAGTTGATTTTAAAGCCTAGGTTGGACATACCTCTGGAGTTGGACCATATTCTTTTGCAGATTGGCACAGTTTAGGGATGCACATCTTTATTCAGGGCTGGGGCTGTTAGCTGTTACCCTAAAAGGTAATGGATAGAATAGGTTCTGCGAGGTTGCTTCTTTTAGTGTTTTCACAGTAATAGAAAGAAAATCCAGGAATGCAATATAGGCAAACAGACTGGGATGTTATGCAACGTTCTCAGTTCACATTGTAAAACTTATGCTAGACCAAAAGTAGTTGCACTTAAAAAGAGCCTGAGACAGATGTGTGAAAAGTTCTACCTTTCAAACTGGCACTTTGGTTATCAAATTTAAGGACAAATTTGAAGTTTTGATTTGTCTAATGTTGGTGTTTAGAATGGCTTGTGTTGATGCCTTCAGACTTTCTATAGGATTAAATCATATCAGCTCTCCTATGCAGATCATTGTTGAAAAGAATAGGTTGTATTTAAACAAAAATGAATCAAGGTGTAATTGTTCCTGTGTGTCTGTGACAATGTGTCTTGCTTGCAGTGTAGTGGGAACATGAGTTCCTTTATACTTCAGCATCCAAGCAGAGATTTCAATTTAATTTGTGTGCTAGAGGCTTTTGATTGTGAAGAAAAACAATTACTCTGTCTGCTTTTCTAGACTTAAGCATTTTATGTAGTTTCTTGCTTTGTGTTCTGGCTGTGGTTTATTTCAGAATGCTATCTAAGTTTTAGGTTTCTGATTTTTGGAGAGGAAGTGTTTAACCTGCTTTTTTGAATCACATTTGCTACATAAATTCTCCTGATCAAAGAGGTTTTTGGTAGCCAGGTAACATACTTACTGTTATGGAGTTCGATGTGTGTTGAGGTAGAGGTGGTTCCCTTTCTCATGGTTAACCCAAATAGCAGTTAGCCCTGGTATAATTCAAGAAAGGCTTTTGCTTTTGGAACTGAAGCATGGTGATTCTGGTGCTTGTTCTTCATATGTTCATTTTCCCCAGGTCTACATTACAGGAATGGTAGAAAAGGGAATTAATCCAAATCTGAAGACTTGGATTTACAGAAAGTGAAAATAAAATTCATACAGATATTATGATGTATAAATACAAGATGTTGTAACAAAAAAAGAGAAACACCCCCAAAACATTTTAATGTGGAGATATAATATGTAAATATACCTAATACAAATAATATATATGATACTAATATGTAGAAGAAAATTTGACAGTGCTAAGCATTAAAAAAAAAAACTGTCAATTTTTGCATCGTCACAATTTACCTTCTATTCATTAGATGCTATTGTAAACGCTTGCTTTTTTTTTTTTTTTTTAATTTGTCATGTCATTCCCATGTCAAATAACTCAAGGTAGTTTATCATTAGTGGACAAGTCTGTGGTAAATTTGGGATATTTAAAATCCCTGAAAATAAGGAAATAGTATCATCTCGGATTTCAGTAAAAACATTTTTACAATTAGGGCAAGATGTTTACTTCTAATGGCGAGAATTATTCTCTTTTTTTTCCTCCTCCCTCCCCTTCTCAAATCCTTCTGTGATTTATACTGAGCTTCAGGAGTAACCACCTCTTGTTTCTACTGCTGGGATCAGTTTGTGACAGAAGCAGATCAGGGAAAGGGACACTTTGTTGGCATAATATGAGAACTTTAAAAAAAAAATCAGAAGACAAGAAAGCAGAGAAAGTATTAGCACAGTGGGTAGTAAAACTCAAAAATCAATTGCCACAAAAAGTTGCGGAGACACAGTATCTGCAGGTTCAAAGAGGGAGTAGACACAGATACTGAAAGGATTACGCAGGGATGTGCCCTAGAAATATGCCAAGACACCAGTTTTGGATGCTGGGAGATGCAAGGAAAACAAACCACAGAAAATGATCAGGGTTGCCTGCTCTTATGAAATAGCATCTCCTTTTTTCCTCTGGGAGACAGGGTGCTCCCCAGGATGAACCATTCATCTGGCCCAGCAGAACATTGTATGTGTTCAGAAGAGAAGCAGCTGTATAACGTTAACCTTTTATTTAAGCCTTGTCTTTGCTCTTTGATCACTGGCACTGTCTGAGTAAGCATTTCATTCCTCTGTCCTTTGCACTTCAGAGGCAGGAGAGAAGATGAAGCCACTTCCTCAGTTTATGCACATGTGTTTGAACTTTCCCTTCTAATCAGAGCAGAAGAACCTCCAGAGGACATGGAAACTGATCTTCCTCTTTTATCTGGGCTTTCTGGAGTAAACCTAAAGGGATGAACATGCCCCAGCTTTGCAGAAAGAGGAGGAGTGGTAGCTACATGAAGTTTATTACGCCCCATCAAGTCTGCCAAGTTTAATCTGCCATTACAGAGAGAAAGCTGGCTGTGAAATGGTTTGGATTGACTGACAACATTTAACTAACCACTGAGAATGATTTTGTCTTTGTAGTACAATTCATGTCTTTCCATCATGTCCATGTGTGTAGTGTTTTCAAATTAATTTAATTATGAGTGATGAATACTAGCTTTATGGATGTGCTTTTCTCTGTAATACTGTAACTGATTGCTTTTCATCTAGACTTGTCACCAGGGTTCACAACTGTCTCAGGTTTGCACTTAGCTGCAGTTAGTTAAACTGCTGGGGCTTGGTGGGGGAAGTTGAATTTTTGTTTTGTTTTGGGGTTTTTGTTGTTGTTGTTTCAATCCTGAGCAAAAGTTTTGAGTTTGTTGTGTTTCAATCCTGAGCAAAAGTTTTGGGTTTTATTTTTTGACTACCCAAGAATATTCATTTGTGGTTGGCTGAATGGGAGTCAGTGCCCTTGTTTTCATTTGTGATTTCTTAGAGTAGATACTGATTCAATTTCTAGTCTCTTGGGCACTGCTCAGTAGTGAAGGAAAAAGCAAAAGGCAGAACTTCTTTCTGGTAAAAACTCCTTTTGCTGATATTTGTAAAGGTGTTGCTCTGTGCATACGCTACAAGTAAGCATCAGACATCTTCCTATGACATGAGGAATCGAGATAGTGAAGTCTCCTGCTAGAAGCAAAAATTGATCTTCATTTCAGGAGAAACAAACTTCTTATTTTCCATTTCCTGGTCTGTTTATATTTTAGCTGAACAGCTTTTAGATTGTGAAATGCAGCATCAATGGGGAGAAAAGTAGAAGACTGTTGCAAAGTACATAGAAAGTTAGGTGATAAATGTATAGAAATTACTGCTATTACTATATTACTGCACTGTCATGTCGTCTTATATTCTTTATGTGCTCAAAAGAAAGTGATGACTCCTTTTCCCTCCAGTCTCTACATGTTGGTGTTTGCTTGCCTTTGATTTAACTCCTGATGCTAATTTTATACTGAAGCTGAGGTGACCTTTATATGTACCACTTTTCCAGGTGTTGCCTACTAACTTTCACCCACACAATAACCATTATTTGCATTTCTAATGAAGTAAAGCACTAGGGACTAACTTCTGTTACCTTCTCTACCTTTGATTTGAAAATTATCCTCATCTGAAAGGAAACTTCTGAAATATGTAGAATCAACTTCAAAAAAAATCCCCTTGAATTGGCTAGTAAGAGTAACAAGATGAGGCAGCTGGATTGTGCACTTGGAGTCCAAGGCAATGGTCTGAGATTTCTTCTCTGTTTACACCACTGCTGACACAGAATAATTTCTACTATTTTTATGGTGTTTCTCTGCAGTTATAGTAGTGCATACAAGAAAGACTTCTTAAGTGTACATCTTGCAATTGCGGAGGAGTTTTACCTGGCGGGCAGGCTTGCTACTCTGCTCAACCAGGTGAGTAAGACACTATCATTGTCATAATTCATGAATGTAAGAGCATCTTGCTGTCAGGAAAGGGCTTCTTCCTAAAAATGCTAGCCAAAAATAATAATTAAAAATTGTAGAAGAAATTTAGCGTGAGGGCAAGTAGGACAAGTTGACATACACTGACATACTGGGACAAGTTGTCATTGTGATATGAGCTCACATGGCCATCTTTGAGTCCAGCAGTGTGCTCCATCTAGCACGCAATGGGCTGATAACATCTGTAGTCTTAACTGAGGGAGGCAATGTAGGAGTTGTATTAATAACCAAACACTTAGGCCTTCTCCCTTTGATCTTAACCATCTTAGTGAAATGTTTGAGTTACGTAAATCTGTTACATTGGTGGTGTTGTCATTGTTAAAAGACCCTAGCCACCTGCTTTTGTGTGAACAGAACTGCTCATTTTAGCTGTTGAAAGATGGTGCAGGTCAAAGGAAGAATCACAGAGATTGCCAGCCCAGTTATAAATGTGGGCATCTGCACAGAGCTCGGTCCACAGGTCAAAGCGCCAAACTGCTCTTTGTGTCCCACTCTCACAGATTTGATTTGGCACATGTTTAGTTCCTTTTAATTGTAGAGTTGCTGTAAGTCCATGTCCGATAGTAACAGGAGGCATCATAAGGGTTTGAGTCTAATTGGTGTTTGAGTTTTTGAATTAAAAGCCAAGGCATGACACACTTTTTCATACAGCTACCAAATGTAGTATGCAATACTCAATGACAGTAGATGAGCCCTAAAAAAAAAAAAAGACATTTTTGTTTCAAGTCTTGTCCGTTCATCAATCCTTGTCCATCCTTCTGTTCCCTTCCCGAAGCAGCAACGTCCCCTCCCGGCCCACCTGGCACCAGATGTGCTGTCAGGCACTACTCTGTGTCCCAAGTCCTCCGAGTGGCAGAATGCAAAATCTCAGGTGACATTCACCTGGAAGCGCTTAGCCCTCAACAGCTGCAGCCCCTTGATTACCTTGCCCGCCTCGGCGGCTCTGTGCCGCTACCATATCAATTGCTTGTCAATTCGGCTTAGCTATGACTTTGACTGACTGGAATGAGGGAAGTGGGAGTGGGGTGTAGGCGAATGGTTAAAATTAATTGCTACATAAGAAAAAATTGAAAGATAATTATTCCTGCTTTCCTGTCAGTGCTCGAGGGTAGATGACCTCATTAACTTGCAGCTTGTACACAATTCAATTACTAGGAGATGGAAAATACATTTTTAATTACCTCGGTGGCTTGTGCTCCATTCATCTCCATTTGCATGGCTTTTTTACTGTTGTGTTCTGAAGAAGTAGCATGGTATTACTAAGGCTACCATAAGATCTTGCTTCTTGCTACAATTATTCTTGTATGAGGTAGGATATTAAGTGTGTGAGATTAACCCTTTGGTGCCAAGTGAATTGGGAGTTCCTGTGGTGGCACTAATGTGTTTTTAGTCAGCTTGGCATGTCAGGATTTTGAAACTTACAGTGTCAAATAATTACGTAGGGTAACTTTGTTCCTTTGTGCATTTTGTTGCTACATATTTTAAGAAAGCATTAAATTGGTGCATAATAAGCAGATCACCTAGTTAGACAAATATCATATCGATGTATGTCGTGGGAAAGGATTCTTTTGTAATTTCTGAAAGCCTATTATGGCATTTACTGAATTAATGATGACTTAATTGTTTTAAATACATAGCTAGACAATGATTTTAATGCATGAGTTTTTAAAACTGTCAGTGGTGTGTTGAAGTGCACAATACACGTGGAAAGAATATTTGTTCATCACCAATCATTTAATTTAAAACTGTTGCAGTATTGAAAGGCTTGGAGCTAAGAATTGAGGAACCCTGTGACTTGGTGCACAGATTTTTTTCATGAAAGACTTGTCAAGGATTATACAGTGCTGCAGCTTAAGACTGTGTGGTTGTTAGAGTTGCATCCAACAACTACCACAAAAAGATTCAAGAACTGGTCTTGAGTGTTTCAACTCCTGCCAGTCATAGCATGACACAGATGTAATCCCTGCTCTGATGGTGCATGCTGTGTTGATGGGGAAAGAAGGTACAGGCCACAGAGACTAATCGGTTGTTAGGTCATGAGAAAGTGCTGAGACAAGTTGTGATGTACAGAGATATTTAGTGGTGGGAACTGAATATGTTTTATATGATCTATATCTGGTCACTACTTTGCTCTCTGCAAAAAAAAAAAAAAAAAAATTGGAGCATAATGCAGGCATTCTTGAACTATTCATATAAACTTCATTGTGAATGTATTAGTCCTATTTAATTCACCTCTAAAGAGCATTAAAGCAAGATAAGGCGCTTTAAAGGCTTGCTTTCAGAGGGCCTTTAATGATATTCTAAAAACTTGCACTGAACTAAACTATTAGTCCATGGTGTGCTCTCAGCTGTGACCTGCAAGTGAGCATCATTGCAGGAGATCTCTGAGGAAGTGGTGGCGACAATTGAGACAGTTGTCCTTCCTCTTGCTGGTTAGTGCCTCAGTGTGATCCAAGAGACAGAGAGATACAAGCTCCTTCTTGTTATGCAGTAACATTTAGGATGCTTATTCTGCAAAATTGCATTTTGAAAAAAAACGTGGTTGAACTAATACATACCTTCTTAGGCTAGCAAATTTATTGTGACATTTTTCTTCAAAGGGTATCTGCTAAAGGAACATACACTGGAAAGTTTCTCCACTGACCAGTCTTTCAGGAGCAAGCAAGTGAGCATGTGAGTCATTTTATTAAAATGAAAGAATGTAAATATTTTAAGTTATCTGTGTTGGTTATTTTATAGTTGATGTTTTCTGCATTTCATAACACAGGAAGACATCTAAATAACCAACTTTGGTAAGATTGCCTTTTTGGTTTTGTACTAGCTTAGTATGAAGACATACAAAATGCAATATTAAGGAATCGGTTGCTTGCAGACCTGGAGAGAAATTATGTTTGGATTTTGCTTATACCTTATGAAATAGAGCTGCCACCTGTCATAGATGTTTTTTGGTGTGAGGGTTTTGTTTGTAATTTTTAATGATTTGGGGTTAGGTTTGGTGGACCTAGTGCTGGCAAAATCTCCAGTGCAGCCAAAATTCATGGTATTTGCATGAGATGCAATGCCTGTTACCCGGTGCAATGTGTTTACTTTGACATGTAGCAATATTTCCATTGTTCTTCCAGAGATAAACAATAACGTAGTCCTGAGCTTTCTTGGTTTGTTAACAACAGTCAAGCCAAAAGATGTAAAACAAAGTACATAAACATTTTAGAATATGAACTGTACATGGAAGTGAATGTGACTTGAATATAACGGTTGGAGGAAATCAACACAAGCTTAGTTTGCTTGGAATATACCCTGATCCCTTCTCCTCTGCCTCCATCTATTATTTTTATTATTACATCGGTATCTGTTGGTCAAAAAAATATAGGTCATCTGAAATATTTATAGGGCTTCTGCAGCTGTCTGGCCTGTCAAATCTTTGAAATGTATGTGACCACAGCAGAATTTTTTATAGTGCTCTAACAGTGCTTCCATTAAGGGAAAATGAATATAAATGGTAAGATAATAATTGGAAACTGGCTTAAATGTGACATTTGGGCCAACATCAGTGATTCTGTAGTGTTAATATATTTTCAGATGACACATAGGCAAAACCTTTCAGGATCTAAGGAAACAGGCTGTTTCAACTTGAATTTCTTTGTGGATTTTTTGTGTGTTAAGCATCCGTTGCTCTCACCATTGAGCAGCAGGGCTTTTTGCAACCCTACTTTTGTCCTTTACCACCTACAAACAAATGATACCTGTACTATTTGCAAAAGATGGATCCTACCATGATCTTTAGGTCTGGATTTTTCTTTATACTGTTTGAGAGACTGTTTCTCCTGACATAGCGAAGTTTTTGTTAGAGTGAGTTTGTGATGGATAAGAGCCATGTAAGACTTCTGCAGTCATGTACATGGGTATACATCCCAATTCACCAGTACTTTTTTCCTGTGAGCTTGTGTGTCTTTGTGGTACAGTGTTGTTCTGTGTTACATCATGCAGTGTTGGGCTGAAAATGGTGGTGAAGAAAGTGAGATTTTGTTCTCAGTTTACAGAATGAATATGAAAAGAAATACAACCTAACAAACAAACCCCATGTATATGAAGTAGACTTCTTTAGCTGAATTCAGTAATAGGAGTGTAGTAGTGGGTGGGTACATCTCAAGGTTTAGCATCTATAGCTGAAAAGGATGTTCTGTCAATACTTCATCCACCTACAAATACAGAGGTGTGTATTTGGAGATTAAAGATCCAGACATGAATTCCCAGCTAAATGCAGAATGTACTAGGAGTCCCAGCATGGTCCTGGAAATCTGTTTCCAGCCCCGACACATAAGGAGGTGTTGGCACAGAAACCCTGGTATCCACCTGAAGGTGCTCACCTTTTGCTGTTGAAAACCCGGGTGAGGAAGTAGAGTGCATTCCTCATTTTAGTAAGAAAAGGAAAATTGCATGTGTAAAATGAAGTTGCAAGTGAGACAGTACCCCAGGACTGTTGCAAAACATATTCTGTAGAAGACATCATGGAAGGGATTTTACGTTCAATGATTTGTTTCTCTGATCACACGGTAGTAGTAACTTGTAGTTAACTTGTAGGAAACAAACAATAACTTGCTTTCTTGCAAAAATCTGTGTCGATCTAGCTTGTTGGCCCATTTCCAGAAGAGATTTGCACATGCTGATTGTTAGAGACTTTCTTTTAATCTTCTTCTGCCCTCCTAGTTGAAGAACTATTGCAGGTCTTTTTCTCCCCTTCCCCCCCCCACCCCCAGTTGTAATCAATAATATAGCATTTACTCCCCCAACTTAGTATAGGATTCAGTTATGATATCAAATACACAATATTATCCAATTATTGTGTTTAATTATAGTAAGGAGATTGCAGTCTCACAAAATATGCAGTTTAAGGTTCTCAAAATCTTCAGTAAGTCAATGTTGATATAAATTATAATATGTCTTGTTTAAACTGCAAAGCCCAGTTATCCCTTACAACTGCAGAAAAATGGTTCATTAGAAGGATTTAAAAAAAATACATATAAAGTAAAGGAATTGGCTCGTTATAAAATGTTTCACATATAATCTAACTAATTAACATAATAAATTGCAGGGAACCATATTGGAATATCATATAATTAAATAAATTCCATACGGGCCACATAAGTTAACGTTTTCTTTTTGGGAAATTGTATGCCTTGGCAAATAAAATATTCAGAGGATTAACTATAAAGAAAAAAATGGCCTTGTGTAATTATTCTCTCTTGTAATTTGAATTAGACATAATTACATTTCCTAAATATGAAAGGAAAATAAGTGTGATCTATAGAGAACAGACAACACCACTGAGACAAGTCTGTCTTTGTTTTTCCTGACCCATTAAGTGACAATTACGATACTTGTGTTAAACATCTTAGAAGTGGCATGAACTTGCCATAACTCTTCACTTTTTCTGCTTGAAAAGATCATAATAGGAAAAGCTTTTGCTCTTCTGTTTTTAAATGGAGTTCAGACTATCACTTGTGCAATACAAAAAGTTCATAGAAAAATGTCATTGCATCAAGTACTATTTTCATCACATACATAAAATAAAGGAGCGGTCTTTTTGCAACTCCAAAGCCACACAGCCTTCCAGAATATAATACTGTAAACCTCTATAAAATGTGTGTATGCTTAAGTCCTGTGATACACCACTGATAAGTGCCTGTGTGGTTTCAGTGGAAAACATACACGGAGTTTGCAGATGTCAAGTGTGTTAGTGCACTTTGAGTTGAATTACTGGTGCAAGCTGTGAATTTACTTCTTGGTTTCTGCAGGGGTTTTTTTTCCCGCTCCATTTATTTTTTTATTTTAAGTTAAACAATTGCCAGACACCATGTAGTCTGAAATAAATTCAGCATTTTTTCTAAACTCATTTTTTATCAGCTAGCAAAAAATGCTTCAGAACTTTTTGTATACTTGTGGAGAGTTATATTACTGAAGTTCACATATATTCCATGTATCAGTGCATACCCAATTAAGAGTATTGTATGAGCTTGAGGATCTACGCACAGAGTTTACAAATTTTGCCTACTAGTTGTGTTGCTCATTCCGTTAGACTAAATCATTTGTGCTATTTGTGCTGCTCACTTTTCTTAGATATGAACCATACGTTTTGGCCTTTGCATGGAATTTGTCTGTGAATCATCTACTTATGATTTATTGTGTTGTGATAAACAACACAAATAAAAAGCAAATTATGGGGGTAAATTATAATTATGTGACTTAGCTAAATAATTGCTGAGGTAACTTCATCATTATTTATGATTTGCTTTTTGATAGGAAGTAGTCTTATGTAAGTGAGGTAAATAGATGGATTTTTTTTTTTTTTTTTTTTTTCTGAAATTCTTCAATGAGACATGGTGGTTCATACACTCCCTTGGCTTTCTCTGCCAGGAGGCTTGGAGACTTCATGAAAGATGCTTCTCGGTATGTATCTGTTGCTCTGTCATGATGAAAATGTCTTCTTTTGCTTCTATGTATGTGATAAAAAGTATCTTTTGTTTATTTGCTATTAATGTTGTTTTCTAGCCAGGTATTTCAAAACAATTTTTCATTTTTTAATGTAAATTTTTGGTTCAGTAATACTCTTTATGTACAAGCCCTTCTGTTACATCTTGTATGTTAGACTCCTGTGTGTTATGCTGTTGCACTCTGATTTCTCCTTGGATCTTTTGGCTCATGGATTCTGAGAAAGGCCAGTGGAAAATTCCCTTGCTGTATGTGTGCTCTCTCCTGTCATTTATAGAATTTTGCTGATAAACCATCCTATTTTTGCTAATTTCTTTCCATGAAAAAAAACTCTATCCATAAAATGTTGTGGGATCCTTTGATTTGCAGCAGCCAAAGCTAAAGATAAAAAAAAAAAAAAAAGAGTAATGTAATAGCAGTTTTTTTGGTTTCTTGCTTTCCTGGAAGGCACTGTGTACTGGTACTCCTCTTGGTCGTACTCTTGCTTTTTATTTACAGTGCCTCTCCAGTGGGAAGATGTTATCCACACATTTAGATTCCCTGAACGTGAACCACGGAAACTAATTTTCAGACTTTTTAGTATCTAGTGTTACAGGTAGTGCTAAGCAGTTTATTTACCAGACGCTGTGGCCCTCGTTTTCATGAAATTTGAATGCTGTTGTGTTTCTGAATTGCCCATTGCAAAGACACACAGGAAAATTCTGAGGTTTTCCAAAGTTACACAATTTTGAAAGTAGAGACTTCTACCACCTATATGACGTATGTGCCCACTTTTTTTCAAGTATTTAAAAATAAACACACAAATTGGTCTGGAGCCAGCATTTTGCTGCTTCTGATGGTGACACCTCTTCCTGAGGCGTTTACTGAGCCTCACCTGGAGTTCAGCCCTTAATGGGGCGGTGTCACCTGGCTGGTTCGTGTTTAGTTTTGACAGTATCTTAGTGCTCCCTGTTCCCAACACCCATCCTGACGTGTTTACAGACAGTTTAGATGATTTCATTAGTAGATCCTTAGAAGGCGCTTTGATCAAAAGAGTTTTCAGTACTGCCTAAATGATAACTACGTGTGCTTAGTTTGGCAGTTTTGACAATTCCTACGTGTAGGACAGGAGGCTTTCATTCATCTTTACAGATGCTGTACTTGTTTAGTCTCACACTGCACTGGGAGAAGAGCTGATGTGTTTTTAACCACTCTGCTTGATACTGATGTAAAGAAGACTCAGCCAGAGCCAGACTTTCAGCTCCTTCTCTTTGCTGCTTTGCCTTGCTCAATCAATAGAACGCATCCAGATCTCTATCTTGTAGACTCAGACAGATCCAGTGAAATGGACTGTGATGCACAATTTCCAGGCCCATGCATAACACCTGTCTTTTAAGCTGGTTTTAAGTATGATCATCCTTTGGCCTTTGCCATTCCTTTTTAAATGTATGCTTGTATTCAAACAAAATTTCTTTTAATAGCTGCAGTGTCTGCTTCTCTTGGAAATCTTTGTCATCGTTGTCAGTAGTGCAAATTCACTGAAAACATTCACCTCCTTTCTTAGATGTCTCTGTTTATGGGATATTTTACTGAATTTGAATAGGTTTTCTGACAGACCATGCCCTCGGTATCTGTGAAATGGCAAGATGCTTTTTGTGCCGAATCCAGTTAACAGAAATACTTTTCCTAATTCTCCTTTTCTATTTATGTATTGCTGGTTAAGCAGATTAAGTAGTGAGAAATCTTCTGAAAGTTAGTTAACCTCCTTGCTTCTCTAGCTTTGGCTGTCTGTTCTGCAGATTCCTCTTATTTCTCTGTAACATCACAATCCTGATTTTATATCTTGCTTTCCCACACCTCAGACTTATTTTTAACACCATCTCTTTAAATATATTTTTACTTCTTTGGAGTTATTTTTAAGTTTCCTAACTTTTCCCATTATAAGCTATTTCTGACTTCCATCTTTGCAATAAATAAATCACTTCCCTTTCTTAAAATATTACTGTGGATTACTATTACATGATATCATGTTCTGCAAGGAGGTCAACCTTAACTACGATCGCTGCTGAACTGTGCTTATTCTTTTGCGGTGCTTCCAGTGTTTGAGTAAGGGCTGAGTCCAAGATAGCTACCAACTTTCCACTTTTACGTGCTTCACCATAGTTTTTGCAAAAATCAGCTGATGATAAACCGAACATTAGTTTCCTAACCTGTGCTCTCATGAGACATTCAACCACTTTTCCCCATCCCCTTCTGCTCCACCACCCACAGTATTTTGCTTTAATGGTGTTTTCTGATCTACAGACTTCAGATGCCTTTCAAATTCTTTGGTCTTTAAAATTTACCACACAGAAAACTAGTGTCATATCAGATACAGAATGGAAATCACATGCAAATATGAATGGGATTATGCTATTTTTCTCATCAGTCCTTGTTCCAAAAATGATCATTTAAATATAGATTCGTAACTGTTGTTAGCCATCCTAATAATTTAATTCTGTTAGGTGTTTAAATTAGACCTGTATAAAGATACTTAGGCACTTGAGGTTGCGAGCCCAGATGCTAAACTGTGGAAGCAGAACTGTAAGTCTTGTTAAGGTAAATTAAAAATCTGACCAAACTAATTGTATGCTGATTTTTATTAGGTTTTGTTTTGCTCTCCTTTGCCAAGTGCTTCTGCAATACCAAGTAAGTAGATATCTGCGTTCTTGTTCCGGCACTTGGGATTCTAATTGTAACAGGCTTTGCATAAGGATTTAGAGATTCCTGGATCATTATAGTCCTGAATTTAAGTTGTCTCTGTGGATTATGGAAGAGGACAGCATTTTATTATGTTATTTTTAGGGGCATGTTCCCATTTTGTAGAGAACAGTGGTCTTGGCTTTTCCTGAACTCCAGGCTCACTGCAAGCTGAGGTCCCAAGTGCTGCTGTCTGTGCCATGGTTAGGTGCCACAGTTAGGTGGTCTTGATCCACAACATCTTGGTGCTGTGTGATG
>NW_009203711.1:0-1362 GCF_000690835.1 Fulmarus glacialis
CCTCCCAGCCCTTGGGAGACATACCTGGCAGTGTCCCCATCTCCAGCCCTGTGCCTGTTCCTGGCCTCATCTCTGTTCCCATTCATGTCCTTGTCCCCATCACATTCCCATTCCCATTCCCCATCCTCATCCTCATCCCATCCCCTTCCGCATCCCCACCCCATCCCCATCCCTACCCCCATCCCCTTCCCCTAAGGGGGATAGGGGACACATGGGCACAGCCCATTGCCGTTGAAAGGGCAGTATTAATTTCACCATTGGTACTAATGACTAATTGAGAGTCCCCACTCCCTGGAGCAGAGGCTGCCGGGAAGGCGCCGGCGGGCTGCGCTCTCCTCTTGGCACAGCTCACCCAGGTCACCCGCCCCGGCTGGAAGCATCAACCAAAAATGTGGCGGCTAAATCTAACATCCTCACCCGGCCGCCCAAATTGAAAGAATCAGTTAAAGCCACTTAATCACCAACTGGTGGCAAAAGGGAGCCGGACCGGTGGGGAGCGGCGGGCGCTGCTGGGGTGCAGCCATCGTCCCCCCAGCATCACCCCCCTGGGATGATGTAATTCAGCCGAACGTGGATTTACTGCTGGTGCTCCATTATCACCAATCAATATAACAGTTATTACTTAATGGGCTAAAACTGTCATTCTAATGTCCCAGATCTGCACGTTATGGCGCAGCTAATTGGTACAGAACTGATTTGGGGGCTTAATGAAAATGTAAATTCAGGCACATTAATCAAACAATTATTTCGTAACCAGGAGACAGACGGTGCTAAACCTAATTAAGAAATAAACAAAGTTAATCAGTGAGCAGAAAACATTTACCAATCATATAGATATGTTGCAAGAAAGAAATACTAAGCAATAATTTATTAAAGATTCCCAAATCTGCTCCTCTTCTTAATAACCCAGTGCTCTGGCTTCCAAGAAGCACCATCTTGATTTTATTAAAGCATTTGTTCTGCTTTAAGGTCTACTGGGCACCAGAGAACAAAAAATGTATTGCTCTGCAAGACGAATAATTGCATCAATTTAAAATAATAGTGCCGGGGACTGAACGGGGGTGTGTGGGTGACACCTAAAGTTGAGACCGATGCATTTTGGGCTTAATTATCAGCAGTTAGTGCTTTTCCAGCTCAAAAGCTAATTCCGATTCAGACATAAAAATCGCGAAAAGACATAAAGATGGAAGCCAGTGGCATTTCTCTTTTCTCTCCCTGTTCATAGCTTCTTGTCAAAACCTGCTTGACTGGCACAATTCATGTGCATAAATGGCAATATTTCTCCCCAAACTTCCTTCTGCCCGGTGCTGATTCCCACTGCGGTGATCTGAATTCCTTGCGGCATCGCTGTGCTTCCCGCAG
>NW_009203711.1:2367-2584 GCF_000690835.1 Fulmarus glacialis
CCTTGCTCTCAGGGCAAGGTGAAACCTGCCTGGGAAAACCGCTCAGCTCTGCCAAAAACACCTTCTGTGTTTTCTTTAGCAGTTAGTTTTCCCCAAACTCCAATATTTGTGGTCCTGAAGCTGCTTTTTAGTTTCCCCTTTGGTCCCGGAGCAGCGCTGGGACGTGGGCCTGGGGTTTTATCCACGAAGCCCTCGGCTGGGCAGGATTCCGGTGCTT
>NW_009203711.1:3127-4042 GCF_000690835.1 Fulmarus glacialis
CGATGTGCAACGCGCCCAGTGCCGCTCAGGACCCCCATCCGGCTCCATCAGCGCATCTTTGCCCCGCAGAAACAGACCCACCGAGGAGCAGGGATGGTTTCTGTCTCCCTCCATCCCCGCCTGGCACCGGGCATTTTATTCAGGCACACGACTTATTCATCAGACTGGGAAGCATCCGGCTCTGTTTGATGCCGCGGGGATGGCTGGAGGTGACAGCGGGGGTCCGTGAACCCGCCACCCCTGCAGCTTCGTAGGAGCACTGCAGCATGGGGGGGGGCCCCATGAAATGGGGGGCACGAAGCAGCTTTGCTTCAGCTGCAGCCTCCGTGCTCCTGCTTCCCAGGCTGGGGGCCAACCCGCCGGCTCTCCCACGGCCGCCGCCTCTCCACAGGGATGTAACGCCTGCCTCTGCACCACGCGATGCCGGGAGCATCCCCGTGGGAAAGCCCTGGCCCGGGAGGAGCCCTGGGAGAGCAGGAGGAGGCGAAGGGATGCTGCAAGGGTGGCTCGGCTCTCCTCCAGCACCAGGGGCACCTCTTGGACCGCAGTGACCCAGACCTGGGGACAAGCTCTACTTGCCCACCAGCCCCCAGGGTGCTCCTCGTCCTGAAACCACCTCGTGTCATCACTCATGTCCCCGAGGCCACGACAGCAATTGCATCTCATAGTAGGCAGCCAGGAGCAGATTTGCTGTGCCAGCACCGCATCCTGGACTGTGCAACTTGGCTCCCAGGGCTTCAAAATGCAGTTTGGTTCTTCTGGGAAGGGGACATGCCCCAGGGGTTGGGGTGGCGTCAGTTGGATGGGGGGGAAGGATTCAGTTTTCAGCTTTCTGGACCCAAACGGCGGCTGCTGTTGCTGCTCTGCAGCACTGGCCTCGTTGGCATTCTCCGGCAGTGCTGCGTGCCCGGCGGG
>NW_009203711.1:4264-5529 GCF_000690835.1 Fulmarus glacialis
TGGCATGATCTCAGCAGCAATGGATCCAGGGCACCAGTCACACCTTGCCCTGATAAGTATCTGTCTAAAAAATACAAATAAAAAGCTGGGAAAAAAAAAGACATAATTACTATGTTTAAAAATGTCCCTTTCCACGCTGAGGGAAAAAAGACATAAATATGTTGCCATGTTTAAAAATGCTCCTTTCCACACTAATGCTTAAGAAGTCCCCCCGCTGCAGATGTGTGCCTTCCTCCCGTTCACAAATCCATCAGCGTTTAAGGAGATGCGGTTGTAGATCGCCACATTCCCAATCAGGCAGGGACTGACCTTTCCATGAGCTAAAGCAGAGCGATGGGTTTCCACCCCGCCGTAGGTCCTGGCCCCCCAGACAAGGTGCGGGTCTGTCACCAGCACCGCCGACAGCAGCATCACCGCCCGGCCCCGGGGTTGCAGCACCCACGGGACACACGGTCCTGTTCCCGGGTCCCCGGGGGAAGGAGCAGCAGCCACAAACCAAACCCCGCACCGAACATCTTCACCCCAGCAGCCCAGCCCTGCTGCTCCCCGGAGGCGAAGGACCGGCGCTGCCAGCCCTGCTGCTCCCCGGAGGAGAAGAACCGGTGCTGGTTCCCTGCCACCGCTGTGACATTTCAAGTGGCAACCAACCAAGTGGCCTTGGTGGCATCTTGGCATGTAGCGGGTAGCCAAGCCCCAGCATTGCTAGAAACGCTCCGTCCCCCGGGATTTATTGGGATGTGCCCATGATGGATGGCACGAAAGGGCTGAAAATCAATCCAGGCGAGCACCTGCCAGCGTCCGGCCTGAGCTGCTAATTCACCCAATTGCTTAAGTGCCGGGCGAACGTCACTCCGGCCCGACGGAGCTGGAAGTGCTGCAGCCGGGAAGAGTGGCTTTTAAAACCCTTTTTGTCAGCCTCACGCTATTAGAGTGCCTGGGAAGGGAGGGGATGGCAGCGGCCAAGCCTGGCCCCGTCCGCTGGCGGTCCCCATCAGGGCATGTGTATCCCCGGCACCCTGGTTGTTCCTGAGTCCCTGGAGGTGGCTGGCGAGCCTGGGCTTGCGGATGAAGACAGTTCCTCCACACAAGGACATGTCCCCAAGCCTTTCCCGTTGTCCCCAGGAGAAGCCCATGGTGATGCTCCTGGCTCGCCCGCTTTGGAAAGTGGGTTCACTGCTCCTGGGTTTGCACTTGTGGAGGGTCCAAGTTTGTGGCTCAGCTGATGTCACCTCTGCTGTCACCCTGGGGATGCCGTCCCCTCCCCT
>NW_009203711.1:5615-9322 GCF_000690835.1 Fulmarus glacialis
GGGGGCACCACTGCTGGTTTTAGTCCCCACCTTTGCAGATCTCCTGCGGTCCGGACAGGGCTGAGCAAGCGCAGGGAGGGCAGCGGGGAGCAGTAAAGGAACCGCTGGCTTCTGATTTACGCCGCAAGGCTTTTTCGAACAAGCGTAATAAAACCACCGCGAATTGGACATCTCAGGGGCGCAAAAAAAAAAAAAAAAAAAAAAAAAAAGCTGAAGTGGAGGGAGGGAGCTGTTCTTCGAGCGCCGGTGGCAGCCGAGGCTAAAGAGAGCTGCCAGGCCGGGGGGTGGAAGCAGGGGTGATGGTGGGATCCTCGCTGCGCTGCTGGGGCAAAGGAGGAGGCGAGCAGGGGGGGAAGCAGGGACGGAGCAAGATGGACCTTTTCGGTTTGGGCAGGGGAAGGATGGGTGTACCGTGCCCCCGGGGGCGAACATCCCCCCGCACCCCAGGGGCAGAGCAGCATCCCCCCGACCACGGCTCTCCCATGGCTGGTTGGCACTGGGGCAGTAATTTTTAACTATTTCGGCATAATTCCTCGTCTAAATTAAACGTCGGTGCACTCCGCCTCCTTCTCCACGCTGCCTTTCTCCCGAGCTCCCCACGTAGGATGTTGACAAGTGTTTCAAGTGGATTAGGAAAAGAAGACACGGGAGATATACTGGGATGAACAAACATTGCACCACCACCGCCGGCAGCTGTTCCTACGGATGGGTGGCCCCGAAGCACCCGCTGCCCCCACGTCCCCATCACGCTCTGCCCCAGGGACGGCAGCCAAAGCCCCATCTGCCAGCAGCTGCTTCCATGAGCACAGGAAACTTTGCAACACCCTTGGTCACCCCGTGGCTGCTGCAGGACCGAGAGATGCTGGGGACCGGGAAGGTATGGGGTGGCCGACACCGTCCCCACGGCACACAGGATCTGCAGTGCCGGCAGCGTGCCCCCAGCACCGTGCAGGTCCCCAGCCTGTTGATCAGCATCTCCCCGTGCTGCCGGCAGCACCACCCGACAGGTATGCAGGTTGCCAGGGCACAAATGCCATCCCAGTGCCATTTTTCAAACGATTAAATATAAAAAGGCCCAAGTGCAGCTCATATTTCAGTGTTAATGTTGCTGCCAAATATTATCACGTTGATGTTGCTTGTAAAACAAAAGCAATCGATAACGTTATATCTCTGGGATAGCTGCTCCGGCACAGGATTAGCTTGATGTGCACTGAGACCTGTTACCTGCACCCGCCGGCTCAGCACCGGAGCTCCGGTGCACCCCTGCACCGGGGTCCTGCTGGGCTTTGCTTTCCCTTTTGCTGGGCTTTTAGTTTGGCAGAAGGTTAACGCGCTTCGCTTCGTGCTTCTGCTTTCTAATGAGAGCTGCACCGAGCGTGGCTGCGGTCCAGAGCAGTCCGTGGGTCAAGATGATTAATGATGGGGAAAACACTGGGTGTTTAGAAGTCAACACGTGCTTCTGTGGCCAGGAGGAAAGGTATTTCCCCAGGCAAGGAGGAGAAGCCATCGTTTGGGTGGTCCAGCCAACAGCAAGCAGAGGCGAGCCCACACCGGGCGCTCAGGACCCCTGCAAGCCCCCGTCGCACCCTCTTGCTGCTTTGAGCAAACAGCCATGAAAAACAAACTGTTTGCCCGTTGCATATGAAAACTGAGCTCACGTCTCTCTCTGCATTATTCACGCTTGGCTCTGTTTTCACTAATATTAAAAAGCTGCTGTTGTGGGAAATGTTGTTCCTTTTTTTTCCCAGACATTGTTCCAGATGGTTCTGCTCAAGCCCTTCACTGAAGAGCAAGCTGGGGCTTGGTATTTCTGTTCCCCGTGTCGCAGCAGCTCAAAGGGAGGGGGAGAGGAAGAGGAGGGCTAAGGAAGGGGCCCAGAGCATGGCGAGCTCTTTCTCCTTGTGCATGCAGGATGGACAGCACAGGTCCGCGGCATGGGAAGCGTGTCCTGTGCCACCACCGCTGCCTCCATCACTTGTCTTTGTCCTGACCAACATGTCTTCTCTCCTGGTTGGCATAGGGGGAAGGGGACGACCAACCCGGGGTACGCCAGAACCCCACAGCACAGACCAACACAGCAGGTCTGGCAGGTAAGAGCATCGCCCTGCAAGCTCAACCTTGCAAAACCTGCCCTCCAGGCCAGCCTTAAAATGAAGGTGGATCCGGGTCTTGTCATGCAAAATGGGGCAGGGGGCAGGAATAAGGTCCCCAAATCCTGGAATAATTTTGAGCCCATCTACAGGCCAAGCCTGGAGAGAAATCCTGGTCTTTGGGAAGACAGCAAGGCCAAGACTTCAGCTTTGGAGAGGTTTCCTAGCAAGGGAAGATGCAATCTGGGGGTCTCAGCTTCTCCCCATTGTGAGAGGAGAGGACCCCCCTCCCTGCTCCCTCTGCCTCCCTGCTTTGCTGAGCATCCCCCGCTCCCCTGCATCGCTCAGCACGGTATCTCCACCAAGAAGTGGTTTATTCGGGCAGCGGAACCTCTGCAGCAGGGTGGCAGGACGTTTCTGAGCAGCTCGTGAGGAAAGGATTACTGCGGGGTAATCCTCAGCCTCCTGCCCGGAATGCAGCGACTTGTACGTTAACACCGCTGCACCTATGGAAACGGGTGGAAAAAAGGCTGGTGGTTCAGGATTTGCTAGAAACTGCTGCACGGAGCAGGCTGGATTCAGGGGCCTCAGGTGCAAATACGATATATTCAGTACATATATAGGGTGTTTTGATCTACCTTCTTCTAGAATAGCTCGAAGCTTTCACTTAGGCAGGTTTTCCTGCATGGCTGCCTCAAAAGGCTTGTTTCTCTGAAAACTTCCCAGCTAGTCGATGACAGCAAGTTTGCAAGGCCATGGGACGCACCGAGAGCAGCGAGCAGCTGGGGATGAAGGCGATGCTGCGCATGGGCTGCAGCAAGGGGAGGGCAGGGCCGGGCGTTCATTAGCACCCTGTCCTTGGGGACCGGCAGAGCTTTGGAGATAAGGCACGTTGCTGGGACACGCTGAATTCGGCCCCTGGAGATCCCACCTGCCTTTCACAACTGAGTAGGAGTCGTGCATATCTGAATAATTTGGATTTTGAAAGGGAAAGACTCTTTGTTAGCAGGCTGAATAAAACCCTGATTTGCTGAGGCTCTTGAAACCTTGGCTGTACCACTCAGGGTTTCCATGGCAGGGCTCTTATCAGGTAAATAACGATCAGCTATTCAGCTCTGCCTATCTGGCCCTTAATTACTAACCCTGACCCTCATCCCGGGAACAAAGAGGAGTGATAGAGACACCCATGAATTTCTTAGGCTCCTTTCTCTCTCAAATTCGGCCCATCCTGTTTATAAATACCCTGAATGCTTCTCCTCAATGGCAATTTTCTTCGACCCAACAGCTTTTTTTTTTTTTTTTTTTTTTTTTTTTTTTTTGGCTTTTGGTTGGCCAGAGCTTTTCTTTTCCAGTTTTGCCCTGATCAAGATGAGTCTTTTTTGCTTTGACAGTTTTGGGAAGGAGCTAGTTTGTTGAGATTTTTTTCATAGCGCTGCCAGAAAACCTGAGAAATCAGTTATCTCTGCAACCCTAACGGATTCAGAGAACCTGCTCAGCTCTCTAAAAGCAGATAACCGCAGTTTCCATCTTGACTCCAGCTACTTAATTCAGCTCCGAAGGCAGGCGCCGGGCTCCCGCTGCCTGATCCGCCCAGGGCACCGGGGCAGCTCCCCCGCT
>NW_009203712.1:0-230 GCF_000690835.1 Fulmarus glacialis
ACAACGGTGCACCGGCGTGAATATCGCACCAGCTGAGATTCCCTGATTCCCATCCATAAGCTGATTTGTCAACTGGAGAGCCAAGGAGTGATCAGCCAGACTCGCTCACCCTTTAACAGTCCCATATGGCCAGTGCGAAAGTCTAATGGAGAGTGGAGATTAACAGTGGACTACCGTGGCCTGAACGCAGTCACGCCACTGCTGAGTGCTGCCGTGCCAGACATGCTAGA
>NW_009203713.1:0-26313 GCF_000690835.1 Fulmarus glacialis
TGTCGTGGTTTAACCTGGCAGGCAGCCAAATACCATGCAGCAGCTCCCTCACTCTCCCCCCTCACCCCCGCAGTGGGACAGGGAGAGAATCAGAAGGGTAAGAGTGAGAAAAACTTGTGGGTTGAGATAAAGACAGTTTCATAGAACAGAAAGGGGGGGGAGAAAATAATAATGATAATGATAGAATATACAAAATGAGTGATGCACAATGCAATTGCTCACCACCCGCGCTGACCGATAACCAAGTAGTGATCGGTACTTCCTGGAACACGCCTACCATTCATATACTGAGCATGATGTCACATGGCATGGAATACCCTGTTGGCCAGCTGGGCTAGCTGTCCTGGCTGTGCTCCCTCCCAGTCTAGCAGAGGATAGTTGTCCTTGCAAGGTACTTAGCAACAACTGAAAACATCAGTGTGTTATCAACATTCTCCTCATACTAAGTCCAAAACACAGCACTAGGAAGAAATTTAACCCTATCCCAGCCGAAACCAGGACAGACATCTTCAACTAGATCAGGTTGCTCAGAGCCCCGACCAACCTGACCTTGAATGTTTCCAGGGATGGGGCATCTACCACCTCTCTGGGCAATTTAACTCTATCCCAGCCGAAACCAGGACAGCACTTCTCATGGGATGCTGGGGAAGACAGTCTTGGGATTGTACCAAGACTTATTAGGGATTGTTTAGGGAAAAGGCCCAAAGGCAGGAAAAGGAAGGGAACAAGGTGGTTTGGGGAGGAGCCAGCATGGGATGCTGGGGAAGACAGTCTTGGGATTGTACCAAGACTTATTAGGGATTGTTTAGGGAAAAGGCCCAAAGGCAGGAAAAGGAAGGGAACAAGGTGGTTTGGGGAGGAGCCAGCATGGGAAAAAGGTAAAAGAGGCCAGTCACACATAAAGAACTTGCTGATCAGTACGCTTGTCTGACCACGTGTTGTGCCGGATCACCACAGTCTGTCCTTTCTTCTTGCTAAACTCCACTTCTTGGTGAAAGGAAACCTAGAGAGCAGATCAAGGCCCTTAGAATTGAGTGGGAAGAATGAGTTCCATTTGGAGAAGTTTCTTCGTTGGGTACTTCAAGTCTTTGGATGGGAAATAGTGCCAAGAAGAACTTAGAAATGTTAGTGGTTGGTGATTTTTTTGAGTGGCACAGAGGCACCTGCTTCATAGGGTGATCTGTTATTCCAGGGAAATTTACCACTTTCCAAAAATCCATATCCATGACCTTGCAGTCAGAAACTCCTGAGGATCATTCAGTCACATCATGATGGTCCGGTTATTACCCCTTTCTGCTCATCCATGTGAGCACCAGCAATGTATTCAGGGAAAAGCCTGAGCAGATCAATGGTCTCTGGGGGCAAGGGTGAGACCAACAGGTTCCTGAGTGTTTTTTTCTGTAATCTTTCCAATCAAGGAGACCTGGGTAAAAGCAGACACAGCTGGCAGACCAACACCTGACTGTGTATCCACTGTCACTAAAAAAGTTTTGGCTTCTTTCATAATTATGCTTAGTTTGATGATTAAGGTGTACCCCTGGGAAGAGATGGAATACACCTAATAAAGTCTCGGGAGAACATATTTGTGTACAAACATGCTAACGCAATGCAAAGGCTTTTAACTGTTCACTGGGAGTGAGGACTAAAGCCCTGAAGTAATTGATTAAAATGTGACAAAAAAGGTAAGAGGGAGACTTTCACAATTCCTCAGAAAGGGAGGAAGTTCAGAAGCTTTTCTCAAGCAGCCTGCAAAATTGTTAAACTAATGCATAGCGCTTAAGCAACAAACAAAAAGAACTGGAAGGTCGTGCACTATGGGAGGGCTATGAATCACTCTAATCACAGGGAACTGGTGTGACAGTATGACCAGAACATTGTCATTTGGATTGGTACGGGATATTTAGGAAGGATAGGCAAGGAATAAAAATAAAGGGATTTAACTTTCTGCGAAGGAGCTCCCTGACTGCAAAGAGCTTCACTATGAAATTGGGGATGTTGAATTGGGTGGTGAAATCATTGAATATCTAGGACTAGACTGTGGGAACAGTAAAACTGAGGATTTTTTGGTGGGGTCTGTTGCATGCCATGTGAGCAAGAGGATGAAACAGATGTGGCTTTCTAGAGATAAACAGCAAAAGTTTCCCGTTAAAAGGCCCTCATCCTCATGTCAGAATGTCCAGCTGCTCAGACTTCTGCAGGCAGGGTAACATGGAATTGTGAAAGCAATTCAGGAAGTTTCCAGATTGCATTGCTAACAATTATCTCAACTGACCAATGAGTGACCAATGATTAAAGCTCATCTTGAACTTTTTCTCCCAAAGAGGTGGTAAATGTGATCATAGATGGCATCTTCAGTGGTAGTGACTACAACATGATTACAGTCAGGATCTGATAGAAGGTAAATAACAGGGCTAAGGTTCTGGATTTTAACAAACTCCCTTATCTAGGGAACAGCTAGGCAGAATCCCTTGGAAATTAACCGTGAAGAGGAATGTGGCCCAAAAAATCTGTCCAATTATTAAAGAACATTTACAGAGATGTCAGGAAGAAACAATGTCCTTGTATAGGAAGATCAGGATTTTCAGCTGAACACTGACTTTTTTAAGCAAGAAGGGTTTAATGGGTGGAAAGTTTTGGGGAGGGTTTTGTTTTGGTTTGGTTTTTTTTTGTTTTGTTTTTTAAAGAGAATAAAAACAGTAGAAACAAGGAGAGGCAACAAAGTAAGAGAATAAAAGCAATGCTTTGACACTTAAAATAGAAATTAGAAGGACAAAACCAAGACAAAGGTAAAACTAGCAAAGGACATAGAGAGTAACTTCCATAAAACCCTAGGGATACAAATACGTCCTTATGCTTTATGAAAAGTGCTTATAGGTTGAAACCTGACAAAGAAGGCAAAATATTGCGGTTACTCAGTGCTCTAAATATTTGCCAAAGCAATCCCCTTCTGAGAGTTAGGTATGTGGTCAGGGAAAGGAAATGAATTTATGTAGTTGTAGCTCACAGCTGATGTATGCTAGAAGGGTCACTGAAGTTTGCAAAAAACACATTCCTATATATAAAGAAGTTCAGTGTCAGTTCTGCAGCAGGACTGGAACAGTGCAAAGATGTCTTTCATTTTCTTTCTTTTCTGAGATACAAGCCAAGGCCCAGATTAAGATTTTCATTAAAATGTGTTAATTTGTCTCTCCAAAGGTAATTAAACTGCTGTGTGAAACTTAGGAAATTAATATTCAGCTAACATTGTGTTTCTGTAAGCAGAAGGTTAGCACTTTTAAACCATTCATATTATCTCTGACTTGATCTTAAAAACAGGGTTTTACTTTTTTTTTTTTTTTTAAAGTGCCCACTGCAACAAATGCGCATGAATGTCAAGTCAAAAAAGTACCATTCTTCTTGTTCAGGTAGGACCATTTTGGACTAGGGCCAGTAACTTCAGTCAATTATCCCTGCTGTTAATGCTGATATTACAGTGGTAATTACTGTGTAACATCCATTGAAATTATTCCATGAAAACAATTTCATACCAGCTTGATTACCACCTGGATTCTCCTGATTGAAATTGGTTAAGTGGTAAGCAAGGAAAAGAATTTAAAAAAAAAACAACCCAAAAAACAAAACCCACAAAGTAGTCTGCATTCCATTAACGGATCCCTTAAGGACTCCTTGAGGGATCAGTCACTGAGTGACTGAAAAACATAAACAAAGTTATACCTCGCATATGAAAATGTACCTCCGGTGGATGCTGTTGTTTTATTCTGTGTTTTGTTCAGAACGTAATAATAGACTAGGATAGATGAAGGGTGAAGACTTGGTATGATATGAATCCTTTATAGTCTGAGTCTTCATTATTCACGCTAAGGAATTGATTATACTCAGATAATACTGTAGTTTTTTAGAAGGTTGCTCATTAGTCAAAATATGAATTTTCTTACAGGTATGTAGAACATAGGGCAGAAAACAAGAGCCAGCAGTAACCAGTCTTGTTTCAGGACTGAAAGTATTATTACCTTGTTAATGTAGCAGGCTACCTGAACAAACAAACCCTGGTAGAAAACATGCACAGCAAGGCTTTTAAGCAGAGAACATCAGCATGCTACAACGATGCTGGCTAGGACAGAACTAGTATTCTTATGTGAAGTTCAGTGACAACTGGTGAGTCTACCATGTTCAGATGGTGTTAATTCAAGTATTTCTGCATACAGCTCAATTGCATGACAAAGACCCAAACTAAGGGAACATTTTAAGCCACAGCTAAAGTTAATGAGTGGGTCTGTATGTATAAGTAAATGTTTCTGAATCTGTTCCTTCTTCAGGTCATCACATCTGTAGTTTAATCAAGGCTGTAAAAGATAATTCAGAAGGAGTTAATGAGAGCCTTGCGCAGTAGTTCTTGCAATTTTTAGTAGCTTTGGTGTTGCTGTTTGTACAAATATAGAGGGTAATTTTCCATTACTCAAAATAATTCACTATATATTTTCATACATTTGTTTTGTGATGAAATGAGGCCATTGATGATATGACAGTATTCTGATTTTGGCTGGGATAGAGTTAATTTTCTTCATAGTAGCTAGTATGGGGCTATGTTTTGGATTTGTGGTGAAAACAGTGTTAATAACACAGGGATGTTTTCATTATCGCTAAGCAGTGCTTACACAAAGTCAAGGCCTTTTCTGCTTCTCACCCCACCCCACCAGCGAGTAGGTTGCGGGTGCACAAGAAGTTGGGAGGGGACACAGCTGGGACAGCTGACCCCAACTGACCACAGGGATATTCCATACCATATGACATCATGCTCAGCAATAAAAAAAGCTGGGGGAAGAACAAGGAAGGGGAGGACATTCAGAGTGATGGCGTGTGTCTTCCCAAATAACTGTTACGCATGATGGAGCCCTGCTTTCCTGGAGATGGCTGAACACCTGCGTGCTGATGAGAAGTAGTGAATGAATTCCTTGTTTTGCTTTGCTTGTGTGCGTGGCTTTTGCTTTACCTACTAAACTGTCTTTATCTAAACCCACCTTCCACTGTCTTGAACACTATGTTAGTGAATTATAACAATTGCATTTTGAATTATTTATGGATATACTGGCTAACATAAGAAGCAGTGCTGAAAATTATGGTGTACATCATCAAATGTTAACTATTATTTATTGGTGTGTGCAATAATTTGAAGCTCACCTGTAAAGACTAAGGGGTTTTCTTCCTCTGCTTTTTGTATCTCATTACTACCAAAGCATATAGCCTGGAAATATTTGCATTCTTTCTTTCTCAGTAAACCATTTATTTTTCACAGTTATTAAAATATTTGCTACCTTGCTTTATCACCTCAGCATAAACCTATCAATGGTAGCAAGTCAAACAGTTCTTGAGCTTTCGCTAACCAAACTCTCACACTAAATCATGATTTCAGTTAGCCAGAGCCCTTGACCTTGCTTTGGCTAGCCATGATCCATTCAGTCTCACTCTCATTCTCACCAGCCATTGCATCTGCTGAGCACTTAATTGCCACATTAACACACCTCTTATTTCTATTCCCCCACGTATCACCTCTCACTGTTGCTCTCCTCACAGCAAGCCCTCAGATATGTAATTTATTTTTGGTTTAAAAATACTCTGAGGTCCTCACTTCTCTGCTTTCTAAGCTTTGATTTTCACTGAGCAAAAAGCCACTTTGAATAAATCCTGATTATAGCAATTTGTCCATTTAGACTTTTCATTTATAAATTTAGTGTTTGATTTATACACAAGATTTAAACTTGTGGTTTTGCCTGCTTTGCCTAATTACATGAAAACAAATACATTCTTTCCTAATCTTTCTTCAGTCCAATCTTTTTGGTGGATAAACATTCAGCAGGTACCAGTCAAAAAATTAAGTACTTCCCATGGCAACTTTCAATATTGCATTCCACAAAATATAGTGGTTGACATAATGTAGTAGTGTCTGAAGTTATTTAAAGACCATTAGAGTGCTTATAAAGGAAGTTGATGAAACTGCCAACTTCATAAAATGGTTTTGTGGTAGATTTTTGTGGGGGAGAGAGGAGGGAGGGATTTAATTCTTCTTGAAAAGACCCCATTTTTTTGTTTTCAGATAACTTTATATGCTCTATGTAGACTTAATATTATGTGAGAACTCATGAAGGTGCTTTTTTTCAAAGGTACCAAATGAACAGTGTTAGTTGGCATGAAAAGCAGCTCCTCAATAGTGGCTGAGAAAGTCTGAATCCTCTTTAGGGCTACCACACTGACTGCTACCCAATACTAAAATTTGAACAAAAAAAGAAAAGCCTAATGTTAGGATCCCATAGCAGAAGCTGTCAGTTGACCAAACAGTATAGAACATAAAAAGCACAAAAAGAGATGGTTATGTATGCTGTGTTGTCTGGCAAGCACAGATACGTAGATAAAGTACATAGGGTAAGAATGTGATTTTTACTATTATACTATTCTTGGGTCTAGAAATTTAATAAAGTCCTTTGTTTTATCACTGGTCATTTTTATGTCCTTTATCACGTAGACCTTTGGCATTGTGTTCTGTGAGCAATACAGTGAGAAGAGAAGAGAAGAGAAGAGAAGAGAAGAGAAGAGAAGAGAAGAGAAGAGAAGAGAAGAGCTGCAATCCATATTCTTTTGGTTTGTTATTCCATGCTTCTTACAATAGTAATTTGTTTCTTAGAGAAGAGGGTGCGATGTGGATGATCTTGAAAGATTTTTGCTTCAGGTTGGTGCAGAAGATAGTAGGAGCAGTGATATATTCAATGATTGCAGCAGCAAGTCTCTAGCAAGTTCTGCCTTCACAGGCAGCTGGTGATTGAAAATGTTGCTGAGTCACTGGACAGTCCTTTGCTTAGTTTTTCAACAACTCATTCATCATAATCCTGCAGAGACATAACCTGAAGTACTCAAAAGCCTTAGGCTAAATTTTGTTTCTGGTAGTTTTGATGCTTTATCATTAACACCTGGAACATGAAGTCAAGGAGAATTGTGAGTATCATCAGACATTAGCTGAATATCATAGGCATTCCCTCCTTGTAAAATGACAAAACCAAACCAAACAAAAAACCAAACCAAACAAACAAAAAAAAAAAAACCCACACCAAAACCCCCTTCTTAAAGCTACTCTCTTTTACTGTAGAGAACCTATGTAATTTGTATAAACTCCATAGAGTTTTCAGTTGTTTATGTAAGCCGGATTCTATGCATTTTGATTTGAGCATCTAAAATCAATATCTACAAAGTTTGTGAATGCTTCTGAAGAGACTAGTGTTCACACTGGTCTTGGTCATGACCCACTGTGCTTCCTCATGTTTTGGAAAATCCATGTCAGAGTGCCCTGGTGAAGGTCATATAGAAACCAGCAACCATGTATGGAAATAACAAAACCAAGAGTCTGAATTCCCATCCCTGTTGTCCTGCTGATAGCTATATAAGCATCGGTGAGATCACTTGTAATTTCACAGGCATAACAATTAATTAATTAATTAATGTGTTTCTAAACAGACAATTTTCCCCTGTGGAGAGCCTTAGTGGGAACTTGGTGTAAACGCAGCCACTTGTTTCTTACTTCTTTCTATTGCCTGCAGCAAAGGCCAATGTTTGGAGATCTATTCAGTTGTTGATTATTTTTTTAATAGGCTTTCTCTTTTTCTGTGTTCAAACATCACGTTTTGTTTTTTATTTAATATATAAGAAGTAGCAGAAAAAACTTACATGCAGAAAATGGCAGGTCCCTATACACGCACAGAGGTTATTCTCTTTGAGAAGAGAATCATTTGATTTGAGTATGAAACACTTGAACAGCGAACTCTTTACATCCATAGTTTACCGTAGTTCAGATGTCCCATCTGTTAATTTTTAAAACAGATGAATAATAAAAGAATAAATATTTTTACCCTATATAACTCATATACTGACAGAACTAATTATTTCAAATAAAATAATGCATTATTTCTCAGTGTCAATGGAGCTGACGTATTTATTTAGCCTGTCACTTTCAAACAAACTGAACTGAGAGATATCCTGAATTCAGAGTTGAATTGCAGCCTTCATATTTCATCCCTGCTGAAGTTCTTTCCAATCTGCATTCTGACACGATAAAAAGGAATAAAAAGAAAAAAACCACAATAATTCTATTTTGATCCTCACATCTCAGAAATAATAACTTTCGATCTTATCTTCTGTTGATGGTACAGTAATTATAAGAGTTAAAAATGGAAAATGGTCATAACAGACAAGAATATGGGAGTAGATTAGGAGACAGCTATTTCTAAAACAGAATACTGTATACCAAAAAGTAAATCCTGTTTTCACACATATGAATGATACATGCTTCTCAGGGGAAATCATAAAAATGAAATTTAACGTTGGTCTATCTTCATAAACTCTTTTCTCAGTCCGATGTATTTTATCTCAGCCTTAGGTTTGATGTTAACAGAAGGTTTTGGGGTTTGGTTGTTTGTTTTTTTTTTTTTTTTTTTCTTTTTCTGTTTAACATAGAACAGCTTCATTTTCCTTTTAAATGTACTTAGCACCTATCACTTCCCCATGAGGTAGTGAAAACTGCTGGACATTTTGTGCTTCTAAAGTACCAAAGCACACATATTCCTGGTAAGATCATAATTGCGTTATTCAGTTTGGTGCTGTGTTGTAACTGTTTGCTACAGGTTTACCTTGTCATGTTTAAGATCATAGCAGTGTTGTTACAACAGTTCAGTAAGAATTGCAGAAAATGCTACAGCTCACCAAAAATGAAAAAAATAATTTTGTTTTATATTTTGCTGAAAATTTATATATTTTTGATTATTTGGATGTAAGCATTTATTGTTGAAAGATTTTATTAATAGTCTCCATGTTTCTTCAACTACTGGAACATTCAAAGTACATTAATTTTGAAAATTCTCATTACACTTCATTATAATTCTTGAGATAAATTATTGATTTTTCAACCACATCTTGAAATCACTAGAAATATTTTATATCAGAGATCAAGTAAAAAAGAAAAATGGAAAATACCTGTAATGGGAAAAACTTTATTAAAAGTGCTTTCTCAATATGAATAAAAATGTTGCAACAAAATAAATAGAACTCATAATATCTCTATTTTTTGTTTCAATCTTGATTAATGGAAGATCTTATATGCTGAAATAAGTGCTAAGGTCTATATTTAGAATTACACTTACAGTTATTATGAATATCTATATTTTCTGAGATAAATCAGGATGTAGATAATTTGAAATTTTGTGTGCTTAGTCTCAAAAAGGCTTTTGGCTCCAGATTTTTCAAAAGAAAAAGAATGCGGTTTGATTTATTTATTTATATGCTGTAGTTATGAAAGATATTTAGATATAACATCATTGTATTTGTCTAAGTAGTGGTTACCTTAACAAGTTCAGTGGCATCTGTAGAATTTTACAAATAGCTAACCAATTTATGTAACATACTTTTAATATGAAGGTGTGTGATCCTGTGTGAAAAGCCTGCCACCCTGTCATGACCAGAATCAAAACACACAATTGCCTCTTTGCAGTTTCACTAATTAAGTCAATTCTAAACTACATTTGGGGTGAGTTCAATGTTCATAAAATGAATAATTGCTGCAGGATCACAATCTCAAGTGATACACTGTACTAGTATTAGTCAAATTAGGTATACTGAAAGAAACAATGAACAAATGTCCCCACAATCCTCTGTCAATTCATCTCTGTCTTGACCTGCAAATCCCCTGATATTCCGGTTCTGTCCTTCCCTTAAGCAAAGACTGACAACTGTGCCAAATTGTGACAAATTGTGTTGTTGATACATAATATGGACATTTTTCCCCAAGGGACTATATAATTACAAGCATAAAATAAAAATAAGACAAATTAATCAGAAACTAAAGTTTAAAAAATATAGAGATTTTAACTGGGACCTGAAAAAACAACACTTCAAAATTATAAAATGTTTTTAAGAATTATATCTTCATCTCAGTATATCTGCAGACATCAGTACTTTAGATGATTTTACATGTTTATTCTGAATAAAATACAGTTTTGGTCTCTTACAAAAGCTATGTTAAGAATGTTTTCTCAGTGTTTTAGCTGTTCATCTTGGTGCCGAAATTTGTACATGCTTCTTCTCTGGTATTTGCTTACCCTAGTTTCGCCTGGGATAGAGTTAATTTTCTTTCTAGTAGCTGGTGTAGTGCTGAGTTTTGGATTCAGTACGAGAATAATGTTGATAACACACTGATGTTTTAGTTGTTGCTAAGTAGTGTTTACACTAGTCAAGGACTTTTCAGCTTCCCATACTCTGCCAGGTGCACAAGGAGCTCGAAGGGAGCATAGGCAGGACAGCTAACCCAACTGGCCAATGGGGTATTCCATACCGTGTAACATCATGCTCAGCACATAAACTGGGGGTTGGTCGGGGAGGGGGATCACTACTTGGGGACGGGCTGGGCATTGGTTGGCGGATGGTGAGAAATTGCATTGTGCATCACTCCTTTTGTATATTTCTATCATTATTATTATTATTATTATTTTCCCTTCCTTTTCTGTTCTATTAAACGGTCCTTATCTCAATCCATGAATTTTACTTTTTTTCCGATTCTCTCTCCCATCCCACTGGGGGAGGGGGGGAGCGAGTGAGCAGCTGTGTGGTGTTTGGCTGCCTGCTGGGTTAAACTACAACTTTGCTTCTTCAGACTTTTCTTCCAAAGACTGTTTTTGGTGTCCATTAATAAAGGTTATCTCCATCTTTTCACATGCTATTTGGTTGTTGCTTTTGTATTTGTTTCTTTTTCTCTCTTCTGTAACTCTTTTCCTTTCCACAGCTTTAAGCTTCTTTCTCTCTTTCCTAGTCTCAGAGTTGACCCATCAGCCTCTTCAGCTTTAACTTTCTTCTCTTTCTCTCCTGATGTGCTATTTGTCTATTTCTGTCTCTTCACACACAGAGATATTTCTTTTCTCTCTTTGTTCTTCTGCTAATTTCTAAACAATTCTTTCTGACACCTATCCTTTTCCCTTCTCTTAATTTTTGCTCTTACTACATATTCCTTCATGTTCTTTCTTCAGCGTGGATTGGTTTTGTTTATATTTTCTGCATGGAAAACAGTTAGTTAACTACATTAGAAACATCTTGATGTTAAATAGAAAAAAAAAAAGTAGTTTATTAAAATATTTCTGATTTAGTTCAGCTTTGCCAGGCCAGGAAGCAAAATTCTTACTGTAAAGATTACTCATCATCTATTGTAGTGAGAAAGGGGGTGAACTGTCATAATCACACTCAGTTATTTTTAATTTAGAGGCAGTGATACTTGCGTGTTAATGTGATGAACTTGGGCGTTAATGAAATTGAACATGATGGCTGAGTTAGACCTGAGGATTGCCTGTTCAAGAGTTCTGTTTACAGAGGAGCCTAACAGGACTAACGGTCATTCAGGCAAACCAGACATCCATCCAAGGACTTTCAGCTGAGCCTTCTGACTATGAAGGATAAAATTTATGTACAACACCTCCTTGAAGTGCACCACCAGCATAGCTGAAGCTTCTGATCCTTCGCATTAGGTGTCTTCTTGAAGCATCTTCAGGCACTGTAGCTCATCTGAGAGGAAGGAATATGAGTCTAGATCTGGTATGAGATTTGTAAAGGCCTGTGTAAGACTGGGTGGAATGCTTCTGCAAGAGGATTGAAATATAAAAATAAATAAATTAGGCAAGTGCATTTGTCACAACAGGGAAAGACATCCTAATTTGCTACTATTTGCAGTTGACGTTATGCAACACAGTATATATTAACCATAAGAATAGTATTTCAGACTGTCTTGATATGTTGGGAAGAATAACCAGAACATCCATGTAGACGCTTCCATGCAAAACCAATTCTGAAAGTGAAATGGGGTTTAAAATAGTTAAATTTTAAACTGTGTGGATGAAATTCACGTAGAAAAGGTGAGAAGAATGTATAGCTGCGCTGGTTTAAATAACAAGCCCACTGTATTATGTAGGCAGGGATTTTGGAATGGTTCTTTCCACTAGGACAAAAGGTTGAAAATATGTGAAATCAGGAAGTGCTACAAATTGTGTCGAGGGGAGAAAAGACAAGGAAATAAAGGTGTCGGTATTAATGGTCCTGGTTCCTGGACAAACTCTTCTGAGACCATTTCGATCTGATTTGACCCTTTACAATTCCCAGTAATACTGCTCTTACTTAGGGTTGCCTACAGGTAAATGTAAGGAGCAGTAGAAAAGGAGTGACAGAGGAGAAGCACAACAGGAAGCACGAACATGGTATGGGGGGAGGAGAGAACCATCAGGAACAGTACTGTATTTGTCCTGGGATGCAAAACATCTTTTGGTGGCCATGCTGTCGGGGGCTTATTGTTTCTTAGCAATGCAGTTGCTGGAAAACAGCTTTTATGTCTTCTGTAATATTGTTCAAGATCTTTTCCTTGCTTTAGAGATATAAAGAAATGATACCTAGGAGAAACTATTGCCCTTATGGAACATACATTACAAAAATTGACAATGTATTGCTTTCAATTAGTGACGTTACTGATGACTAATGAATTTATTGCTACTTATCTAGGCTAGTAAGCACAGAACTAGATACAACTAAATAAGTCTTCTCAAGCAAGGTGCAAGCCGAGCATATTACAAGGGACTAATTATTTGATTTCAGCTGAGGCAGAGCTTGTTCCTCAAATGCTGTAGGTATGTACTTTTTTCACTTTTACCCAGTGGCTTTTAGAATTTCTAAAACATTTTCTCTGTATAGTTGCAATGGACATTCCATAGGAGAATCTAATTCTCTTAACTCCAAGCCTTTCTGTAATCTTCAGCAATCTAACACAGATGTATAAAACACAAATTCCACTTCCCACTAAGGTTCTCCCATGCAGGAAAGTTACAGAGTTTAGATTTTTTAAAAGAGTTTTCATTAAAAAAAAAAAAAAAAATCACTAAAGTGTGTGATATAAAAGCAGGAGCTGTAATTTTCTCACTCCAAAGAGCATTGTTTTTCCTCTTTCATGACATTCTTTACTCAATGATATTATATTTCTGAAGAAAAGACATCTGGTAAAAATCATTCAGTAATAGGGAGCACAAGTGATTGTATTAGTGCTTTCAAACAAATTTTGTGGGCAACATGGCCCGTTTTTTTTCTTTTTTTTTTTTGTCTTTTTCCTAGACATGCTTTGATTTAGATGTCTGAACAGAGCAGACGAACAGGAAGAGAAAAAATACTTTTCCAGCCAGAAAACATCTGCAGTGAAACCTGCAAGTAAGCTGAAATTGAAACAATTTCATGCAAACTAGACTCCCTTTTTGGAGGATTAAATAAAATCACCACAAGATGGCTCCCCAGCTTCTCTAAATATCCTTTTTTTTTTTTTTTTTTCCCTTTTTTCTTTTAATCAAGCTACTCTCAAGTGAAGGCATTGATTATCTTATAGAATTCTGGAGTACAGCTGAGCAGACTGTGGATTAGAACCTTGTCTAATAAAATAATAGCTATTTTTACATTAAAGCCCTGGAGATCTCTTTGAAAGGTAATTCTGTTACTTTAATTTCTGTACCCCATAAAAGGCTGTTATCTAGTTTGTGCCTCTGTTCATTTTTTTTCCAACAGACAAAGATTGGCTCAGAGAATTCAAACTGATTTGGAGTTTAAGCCTCCTACTTTTAAAGGCTAAAGCAGCTTATGCTCCTAAGATTTCTAAGTTTCTAAAAGTACTAGGAATCTGAATGTTACATTTTTTATTATTATTATTTTTGTTGGCCATTAATTTTTAAAAAGTAGAACTAAAATAAAAGGGTGTGAGCTATGATATAAAGTTTTTAGTAGGGTATGTTCCCAAAATGACCTGAAATCACACTAGAATAAACACTATTCTCAAGGAAAATACAGGGTTTGGGGTATTTTTGTAGTTTTAAAAATCAAAACAAATTTTTCAACAGCTTTTTCAGTTAGTTAGTATGCATATTTTTTTAGAACAGCACTTCTGGGATAAATAAGTTTTGTTTTGTTTTTGCTAGAATGATTTTATTCATACAGTCTTTCTAATACAAAGCAGACATGCAAAGGAAGAAAGAACAAAAAAAAACCTTGGGGGTAAGGAGGGGGAAATTTAACATTGAAGAAGTAGTTGATAGCAGCAAAAATATTTTCAGTTTGTGTACAACAGAAAGACAAGCTTGTATTAATGCAGAATAAGAATCTATTTTTTTTGTGAAGTCCACACTGCAAGTCTGGAGAGCCTTTTTACAGCGGAAGCATGGTAGTGACAAAGTTTACTGCAGTCTGAGTGTTACAAACCTGAAAATTTTCAATTCTACAAGGTCAGAAGTGCAAGTTATATCCATTCTGTCTTTTAAGCCTATTTGTGAAACCTTTCTTGAGGTCAAAGTCACTGATCAATCACACTATCTATAAATTTTCACTCAGTCATAAGGGTGACATTTCCAGGTAAAATTTGATCTTTATACTTAATGCAGAGAAAACACAAGATGAGAATGAGTTCCTTGTTCAGCTGTAGAAAGATCACAAGCAAGACCATACTTTTATTAAAACAAAGTTGCTATTCTCAAAACAAAAAGCAAAAAAACCCTGGGGTATAACTAAGGCAGAGCATGAAGGAAACTGGAATTAAGCATAAATTTATAAAAGTGAAAGAAGCTTTCTTGAAGGCTCAGAGTAGCTGTCCATGACACTGTTTTTTGTTTCTTTTTCCTGGTTTCTCTTACACAATGGCAAGAGTCCAAGAACAAATCTCACCTTATTAAGGTATGAAGCAACTCCTGCGAGTGCAACCCCTGTCCACCTATTTTTTGAGTCTGTCTACTTATACTACTAGGTCTCACACAATCTTTCTTTCCATTGACTATAAGCCATGTCTATGCCAATTAGCTAAGATATGGATGCATACACTAAACATCTATAAGTCAGACAAATTCTACCTTCCTCCATCTGGAGGAAAGATAGAAAACATAACATTTCCAGTTATGATTCTTGTTTAAGGATACAAAATTCCAGCATATTTGGTGATTGAAGCAACCAGTATGCCCAGATAGTATGAATGAGATGGAATATGACAGTCCCAAGGCCTGGCAGAAATGGAAGTTTAAGTATAGGGAGCCAGAAACTTAGGAAATTCACACTGAATTCTACACTGAATTTCCAGTGTGCTATTGCTCCATGTACTGTGTTCAGATTACATGCTACCCTTAAACAAGTGAATAAAATTTTTGAGCAAAATTTTATACCCCCTTTTTCTCTTGTTCTAAGTCAGAAAGTCCATTTGAAAAGCAGTCACAGCTATTTTACAAATCAGTTGATCTTTCTGGATCTTAGACCTGAATTGCAAATACAAAAATAAATTGCAATCAGGGAAGTCATTGACTTACTGAGACATTGAAACCCAGCCTGTGCATTATTTTACCCTTAGTGTGGTCTGTCAGGAAGAAATATTTCTTCAGCTGTGTTGAGAGTGCCAGCTTTTTCTTACAATGTGACAGAGTAAACTTCTGCCTCAAGAGCAAACAGTTTTAACGTATTCTGGGCTTTATTTATTTATTCACTTACTTACTTACTTATTTTTGAAAGGGATATTTTTAATTTGATACTAACAAAGTCACATTAGCTTCCCATATCATCGATTTAATGGTCTCTCTTCATAAAATAGGTGTAATAAGACCAATTAAATAACAAGAAATGACCTAATTAAAGACTGCTTGTGAAAGATGATGAGGATTGCCAGCTACCTTTCACTTAATCTGTGTGATTATGGCAAAATATCTTCCAGCCACTGTAGTGACATTAAACCCAAAAGGAAAATTCTAGCCTGAATGAGTTGGTGCGATTCCTTTTTTTGTAAACATTGTCTTTCTGGTGCAAATTTTGCACATCTACTGGATTAGATAGAAAAATAAATACTTACAAACACTTTAAAAACATGCAATATCACAAGAAGCATTAGTAACTTTCTTGAATTTTTCAGTAATCTCATTTATACAATATATACTAGAATACCAATACATGGAGTAAGCTTAGCTTCTCAGAAAGAAGGTATGCAGCTGTTGTTTTGTTATAAATAGTAACAGCCATTTCTGAAGAAGAACATTTCTTTTAATTCCTTGAGTAAAATACTATCCCTAGAGAAACTAAGGAAAGTTCTTTCACTGACTTTATTAATCACAATTTCACCTCTTATTTTTATTAATGTTTGTAACGTTGCATATAATGTTTCCTTTACTGTGTTTCTAGGCAACACCAAATATTAAAAACTATAAACTTATTTTACTTAACTCAGGCAAATTTTAATTATTTCCACAATTAAAATGTTAGCCAATTACAGAAAAACAAGAAAAAAAATTACACCCTTGTCTAATCCATTCACAGGATACACAGATGGGCTCTCAATCACGCACATCTGCTTTGGATTTCTTGTGCCAATCAGTATAGATTGAACTGCTTTATATATAATATAGCTATATACATGTATGTATATTACATACCATTACGGAGACAGTTGACAAATAGAACTTTCGTGCAAAATAAAAGTCTGAAAATTATAGCTTTTCCAAAGATTGAATGACAATGTAATTGGAAAAAAAAAGTTTTTTTTAATATTTTAATGAAGTGTATTTTAAAGCCACTCTTTCTGCATGACTTTTTCTTCAAAATAAGTGAACATGTTGATCTTATTCCACTAAATCATACATAAAAGTGGACAGCGATGAAACATGTAAAGTCCTTGTGGGTGCAACATGTAAAGTCCTTATAGGTACATTTAGTTCAGCACTTGAGGGCGTTGAGCTTTCTAGAAGTTCATCCACAGCTCTCGAAATCCATGCAAGATTTTCTACTGATCTCAGTGAATTTGAGATCAGCAAAGGAGTGACACTTGAAACTAATCTTTAACTAAAGCAAAACTGCAGCCATATGTTTTGATTCAAGCGGCTTTAACCCACTGAATATATTGTATTACAAATCAATTTAGAAAATTAAGTAAACATACTCTTCAAACAAATAAATTCTACTATTTGATCTAAAAATACAAAAACTAACATCTTACATATTATCTCTTGTGAATGCTGGAAGTTATAAACACTTCTGCCTAATTTGTGGGATGTTGGGATTGCATGTGAAAGTTTTTAGTGGACTGTGCTAGCAAAGATGGGTTTCAGTCACTAGCTCTTGTGTAACTAACTAATTGTTTTCCTGAAGAAAGAAAATAAGAAGCTTCTTTGCAAGGTCAAGCTAGATAGTTTTTATGTTGTTTTTTTTTTTTAATTCTAAACAGAAACATGCCACAGATTAATGTATTTTGGATGGTACTGTGTGAAAAGTAATAGATAATGAACTCTCCAGAGCATCAAAGTGAAAACATCTCTTCATGCTCTTCAAATAATTCACAGGCAAAAACTTTTTAGCAATTACAGGTAGAATTCAGGTTGTTCTTCTCTTTCTGCTCAAAGTGGAATTCTGTTAAATTTAGTCACCGAGTTGAACAAAAGTTCCTAGAACTCAGCTATTACTTTTTTCCTGTTTCCATAGAGACATGTCAGCATGATGAATATGGAAAATGGTGCTTTAAAATAATCTCCACTTTGAACATAAAAGGAAAACAGACTTGTGTAAAGTAGCAATTATGGTAAAGTACCTTATCCCATTTTCAGTCAGTACAACAGCAGTTTCCATGAAAATGGGAATATGAGTAATAACCAGCAGCAAGACAGCCAAACTTCTTCAGTTTACTGAATCAAGGTGGAGACTTAGCTCCCCATGTTTTCCTAAAGATAAAATCCAAAAGTTTCCTAAAGTTTCAGACCTCTTGCTATTTTGTGCTATAGCATAGTTGCTACAGTGAGGAGATTTGATGTTCTTTTGAACATCCAGAAATTCACTGGAACAGTCTCCTCTTTTTCATGCATTCTGTATGTGACTACCACAGTGTCCTGGTTTCGGCTGGGGTAGGGTTAAATTTCTTCCTAGTGCTGTGTTTTGGATTTAGTATGAGGAGAATGTTGATAACACACTGATGTTTTCAGTTGTTGCTAAGTGCCCTCCTAGTCCAAGGACAGGTCCCATGCCTACTAACTGAGCTGCCTGCCAGGTTAAACCACAACACACAGAAAGTTAATACATGTAAATCAGCCTTCTATGCTACATTCAAATAGTTAATTTTAAAAAGATAAGGGCAAAAAAAAAAAAAAAAAAAGACACACCATTTGACCCCTGCACTGTATTTTTTTGCATATTCAAAGTTATTTGGATCCATATAATTTATTAGAATTTGATCATTCTTTCTGAACAGATAATGTGAATAATGACAGCTGATGGCCAAGAAGGCATTACACTAGTGTAACAGTTTAAGTAGAAACTATATCTTTTTACACCCAGAGTAGTCTAAATTGTAGATCTACCTCTAGTGGAGTATATGCTGTTTTGTGCTATCTGCATATCATTGTATTGATTACACTTTTTGAGCAACATAGAATGTATACCTTACATGTATTTTACACATCAATAGCATACTATCTAACATTCATTAACATCCTCATGCTGCCAGTAAATTGAGTACGTTAACTTAGCCTACATGTTTGGTTGTTAATTTAATGAACTTCAGTGAAAATAATGTTGAAATTGCATGGTTTTGTTTATCCATAACAGGTTTGGCAGAGTCAAGCTTTATATCTTTGCAGTTGTCTTGCTTCATAGAATCATAGAATCATAGAATAGTTTGGGTTGGAAGGGACCTTTAAAGGTCATCTAGTCCAACCCCCCTGCCATGGGCAGGGACATCTTCAACTAGATCAGATTGCTCAGAGCCCCATCCAGCCTGACCTTGAATGTTGCCAGGGATGGGGCATCTACCATCTCTGGGCAACCTGTGCCAGTATTTCACCATGCTCATTATAAAAAATTTCTTCCCTATAGCTAGTCTAAATCTACCCTCTTTTAGTTTAAAACCATTCCCCCTTGTCCTGTTGCAACAGGCCCTGCTAAGAAGTTTGTCCCCATCTTTCTTATAAGCCCCCTTTAAGGACTAAAAAGCCGCAATAAGGTCTCCCCGAAGCCTTCGCTTCTCCAGGCTGAATAACCCCAACTCTCTCAACCTTTCTTCATAGGAGAGGCGTTCTCTTTCCCCCCCCAAATCATTTTTGTGGCCCTCCTCTAAGCCCGCTCTGACAGGTCCATGTCTTTCCTGTGCTGAGGGCTCCAGAGCTGGATGCAGTACTGCAGGTGGGGTCTCACCAGAGCAGAGGAGAGGGGCAGAATCACCTCCCTCGACTGCTGGCCACACTTCTTTTGATGCAGCCCACACTTCTTTTGATGGTTGGCCTTCTGGGCTGTGAACGCACATTGCCAGCTCATATCCAGCTTTTCATCCACCAGTACCCCCAAGTCCTTCTCAGCAGGGCTGCTCTCAATCCCTTCGTCCCCCAGCCTGTATTGATACTGGGGGTTGCCCCAACCCAGGTGTAGGACCTTGCACTTGGCCTTGTTCAGCCTCATGAGGTTCACATGGGCCCAATTCTCGAGCTTGTCCAGGTCCCCTGGATGGCGTCCCATCCCCCAGGCATGTCAACTGCACCACTCAGCTTGGTGTCGTCTGCAAACTTGCGAGGGTGCACTCAATCCACTGTCTATGTCATTGACGAAGATATTAAACTATACCGGTCCCAATACGGACCCCTGTGGGACACCACTCATCACCGATCTCCATCTGGACATTGAACCCTTGACCACTATGCTCTGGATGCAACCATCCAACCAATTCCTCCTCCACTGGACAGTCTACCCATCAAATCCATACCTCTCCAATTTAGAGAGAAGGATGTTGTGGGGAACCATGTCAAAGGCCTTACAGAGGTCCAGATAGATGACATCTGTAGCTCTTCCCATGTCCACTGATGTAGTCACTCCATCCTAGAAGGTTACTAGGTTGGTCAGGCAGGACTTGCCCTTGGTGAAGCCATGCTGGCTGTCTCGAATCACCTCCCTGTATTCCATGTGCCTCAGCATAGCTTCCAGGAGGATCTGTTCCATGATCTTCCCAGGCACAGAGCTGAGACTGACTGGCCTGTAGTTCCCTGGGTCTCCCATTTTTCCCTTTCAAAAATGGGCGTTATGTCTCCACTTTTGCAGTCAGCAGGGAACTGCCACGACTTCTCAAATATGATGGATAGTGGCTTAACAAATTCATCTGCCCGTTCCCTCAGGACCCATGGATGGATCTCATTGGGTCCCATGGACTTGTGCACCTTCAGGTTCCCTAGATGGTCTCGAATCTGATCTTCTACAGTAGGCAGTTCTTCATTCTCCCAGTCCCTGCAGCTTGGGTGGTGAGGCTTGAACACTTGTCAGTGAAGATTGAAGCAGAAAAGTCATTGAGTACCTCCGCCTTCTCCATATCCCAGGAAACCAGGTCTCCTATTTCATTCCAGAGAGGGCCCACATTTTCCCTAGACTTCCTTTTATCCCCAACGTTTCTATAGAAGCTTTTCTTGTTGCCCTTGATGTCCCTGGCCAGTTTTAATTCTATCAGGGCTTTAGCTTTCCTAACCTGATCCCTGGCTGCTCAGGCAATTTCCTTCAGGAGCAGTGCTTTTGAAAACAATCTTTACAATGGTTTGTGTTGTAAATTAATATATTACTCTGAGTTTTGTGACAGAAATAAAATCAAAATCAGATCATATCCTTGTCTCATTTACAATTATATCAGTCTTAAGCTCTCTTTCCTAAGAAAAATATGAGAGGTTCAGTGAACTCTAAATTTGCTTTTACATAGCTGAAAGCGGTAGATATCTATATTTTTGTCACATTTATCTTTCTATTTATGTCATATTTTTATCTTATGTCTTTGAAACATATGTGGACATGTCATGCTCTGAAAAAGCTATGGGCTTAATATTTGGGTTTATTTTGTTTCGATTATGATCTTGGAGAGATGTTCTTCTGTCTATTGGCAAAGGGAAGACCATAAACAGTCTTTTTATGCAATTAAAGGCTGAGGTATTTGAGAACCAGAAAGGACATTTGTCAAAATACAATATACGTCCAACATTTTTCCTCCCACATGAGTTTAGAAGAGCTCAAAACCCCACAACATTTTAAAAAATACATTAGTGCAGATTTTTCTTTGATGGTTTTAAATTTCACTGTTACTTTATCATCAGGATCACCATTTAGGTATGGTAAGAATAGTCTCCTGACAAACAAAAGATAACTCTTAGGCTGTAACTAATTTGATGGACTTAAAAAGCAGTAATTCCTAGCAGGCACAATTGTTTTAAATGGAAACAAAGCAGACACATTGCTCTTATATCTAATGCAGTCAGTTTCAGTAACATGGTGAAAAAATCAACTCAGATTAAAGTTAAACTAAGTCTAGGAAAATGAATCCTAGATTTTCAGTTTAAAGACATTGCATTATATCCCAGATAATATTTTGTAGATTCTTTAATAAATGGAACAAATCATATCACATTTAGCACTGAAAAAGGTTTGATTTTCATTCTTTCAAATAAGAGTAGCCTGCATATAAAAGGCATTCAGTTCTAGTTTACTTAGAGAAAAGTCAGTGAAGCAGAGACTATGACTAGGTAATATGAATGACCATTCATCAGTAGCAGCAAAACATGACTGAACAAGCACAAATAAAACAAATAGTCCATCAGGCACAGATAGACAAAAAATCTGCAAATTTATTCACTAACCTGTTGGATTTACACAACCCTATCTAAATACTTCTCAGAAAGATATGACAGTTCATGCTGGTTTAGTTATAAGCTCAGAAATACAGCATCGCTTATTAAAGAAGCTCTTAAACAATCAGCACCCTTGCTGAGAGAAAGATTTATGGCTAACCTTTGCTAGGTCAGTGCCAATAAGACTGGGAAAGAGCTTTTTAGAGAAAAGGCAGTCAGGTGGTTCAACATGAAATTAGATATATTGCCAGACTCAGCAGGTAGCTGATAATATGATTGAAATTCAGGATACCTATAAATATAAAATAGTGCCTAGCATGTAGTCTGGGTCATGATGAAGATGCTTTATCTTGTGATGTTTTCAGTATCCTTGTCCTGGTTTCAGCTGGGATAGAGTTAAATTTGTTCCTAATGCTGTGTTTTGGATTTAGTATGAGAAGAATATTTTTAGTTTTTAGTTGTTGCTAAGTACCCTCCTAGTCAAGGACATTCAGCTCCCATGCTTTACCGACTGAGCTAGGCGCACAAGACGGGAGGGAAGATAGTCAGGACAGCTAGCCCAGCTGGCCAATGGGGTATTCCATACCATGTGACGTCATGCTCAGTATATGAATGGTAGGCGTGATCCGGGAAGTAGTAATCGTTACTTGGTTGTCGGTCAGCGCGGGTGGTGAGCAATTGCATTGTGCATCACTCATTTTGTATATTCTATCATTATTGTTATTATTTTCCCTTTTCTGTTCTATTAAAGTATCTTTATCTCAACCCACGAGTTTTTCTCACTCGTACCCTTCCGATTCTCTCCCCTTCCCACAGGGGAGCGGGGGGAATGAGCACGCAGATGCGTGGTATTTGGCTGCCTGCCAGGTTAAACCATGACAATCCTGCATTTATTTGAAATATCATACCACACACATTACTTTTTATTCACTAAGCACAAAGACTCTTTCATTGTCCAACATTTCTAGTCATAGTTTTTCAAGTGTGTTTTATTGGACTAATTTGTCTTGTTCCCTGCATCAGTGTTGAATAGTGTCAGTACACTCACTGTATTTCTATTAAAAGAAGGATCTGATGATTCTGTGCAACCTGATCTACTAAAAGATGTCCCTGCCCATGGCAGGGGGGGTTGGAACTTGATGATCTTTAAGGTCCCTTCTAACCCAAAACCATTCTATGATTATATGATTCTGCAGATGGAATCTATAACTCAATTCTACAATACCTCCAAGGTAAAGGAGAGCTTGACTGGATTAAGGTTAGGGTTGTGGAAACTTCCTAACTATCCTTGTAAATATGTAAGAAATTTGAATGAAAGCTTTGAGAATGCAGCAATCCCTAATACACCAGGAGCTGGAGAGAGGAAAGGTAGACCAAATGAAAAATGTTTCTATGTTTTATACTTTTTTCCTTAAGTGTCCATTACTGGATACAGATGGATGCTGATCTAAATGAACATTTAAATGGAGCTCCAGAATGCCATTTTTATATTCTTAATGGTGACCATAGAATATGTGTCCCAAAATATTAGCCTGCTGGCACTGATTATGGCTATGGGAAATCAAAATTTTTAGACTGAGACCAATATGGAGAGTAAGATATGATTTCTGTCTGAACAACTTGTTCAGAATTGTTACTTGCAGCGAGTGTGGAGACCACAGCCATAGGGATTACATCCTGTAAATTAAACATACCCATGACTACTCTCCAGCACAGAAGTCAGTCAGCGTAGAAAGGTGCACGTGCGCTGTGTTAAATTCTTTTACTCTCCAAAACAGTTAGCCCATATTAAATTGCTTGTTAGAAATTATCCTTGACTTGTACTTACTACCTAACTATACCTGAGAAAACCCTGGCTGGCCAAGGTTCAAACTAAGCCAGGAACTATTCTGAGAGTTTACAATTTATCAGGACTGAAGAGAACAGACTTCCTGACAGAAGCACTTGGGAAATGAGTTCATCTGATCAAATACAGGCATATGTGGTGCAGATCTCTCCATCTAATTTAGATGTTTAGACTGTCTTTATAATCAGTGGAGAGAAACAGGCACATCTAGGGGAATGGTTCACTCCATCATAAAGCAGACACTTAACATTATCAGATTAATTGTTCCTTGCAAGTGCCCATTTTTCTCTCTTCATTATAAAGAGAATCCAGGAAGACGAATATACATGTCTCTATTGTAAATATTTAAAGATAAGACAAATGAATCCCAGACTAAATGCATGAAGATGCACTGACTGAATCTGTGTCTTTGTGCCTCTATAGGTCTATCTATGATTCAAATTCAGATGTTGTAAAGCTCAGACTAATAGAGGACAAGAATTTTCTTCCACACATCTGAGGAAAAAGTTATTTCACAGATCCCTCTTGGTTTATTATCCACAGTAAGTCTATGAAATTCTGATTCTGCATTGGAAAACCAGAATTTGATAATATGTCTTCTTTAAAGAACCTATTTATTGTTATTTTAGAGGCTTATTTTCAGCTGTTGACTTTTATTTATTCATAAATAATTAAGGAATGGAAAATAGATGCAGTAAGAGTAATTTTCTATTCATGGGGAAAGAAGAAATGAATCAAATATTTTACAGTCCCTGTAACTTTATAATCAAAGTACAAAGGCAAGAAGATGGTTTTCATGCAGGGAGATAATGTCTTTTCAAACAGTCCAAGGTTATACTTGTTTCAGGCATAAAACTGTCAAAAATATACACGCTAAAGCCAAGGTGACCCATGAATCAAGATTTCTTTAAGTGAATAGTGGTTGCAGGAATGACCCATGAATGAGCCAGACACCACAATGAGTCCATCATACTCTAAATCACTCCAAACTAATCAATAAATAATACATCTCTGTTAATGAAAAAAAAAAAAATCTTTGATAATAATCTTGTGGTTAAAGCACTAAAATGAAGCTAGCAAGTCATCAGTTCCTGATTCTTCCACAAACTTCCAGTGTAATACTTGATTGGTGGCTTTCAAGCGGAGTGGTTGAGTTGTCCCTCTGTCCAACATTAATAATACTTATTCATAATTTTATTTTTATTTTTCAATTGAAGTGATATTCCAATATTTTATTTGGAATACGTAGAGAAACTTGCACTAGAATATACCTTTTTAAATTACAAAAATAAAAATATCTGAGAAAACTAAAATATTCCAAATCATGTATTTAATTCAACATTCCACAGTACCTCCTTATCTCTTACTTCCCTCAAAAGGTAAAATCAGGTGAGCATGAGAGGGAGTCCGGGTTGAAGCCATGGCTAAGATAGCTGAAGACAACTTGGAGATTTAGATATTTAGTTTGAATTTTTTTGGATCTTCCTGAATACATAGGTAACTTTTTAAATATAAAAAGCTACAGAAATCCAATGTTCTTCCAGATCATAAAAATTCTCTTTCCTGAACAGGATGCTTTCCTAAGTCATGCTGACATTGTAGGTTAAAGACCCCATTTTTATTTACTCACTAAGGCTTCTAAAGGATATTTCATTCAGGTCTTTGATATCATGTTTCTCATATCTTCAACTTATTCTAATTTCCTGTTTCATGATACATGTATGTAGGATATACATATATAAATATATAAAATATGTATAAAATACATGAAATAGGAAACAGTCATTCACACTTCTCCAAATTTTCACGTAACAGCTCAGAACTTATTTTGCTTTCCTTCAAAGATTATTTTGGCGCAGGTACTGGTAGTTGTAAACATGACAAAGTAAGGGAACTATTTTATCTATCTCATGGAATAGTAAGTATGACTTATCTAGTGAAAGCTCCTGTAAAGAGAGCTGAGTTGCTGAGACCTTACATATGTTAGTTCACTGAAGTTTGGCAGGATGAGCTCCACCTCTAACGAATGCGTGACATATAAACAACAGATATACAAATTGTCCAGGAGCTTCTTTCAGTTTTTCTTCAGTTTTCACTGACTTTGGACTGACTCATGTGCTAAACAATTATCACTTCAATCACATTTTCTTGCATAAGGATTTTAGAATTTAATTTCAGGACCCAGGTTTTAAAATATTTATTTGCATATTCCCAAACATTTTTTCACAAAGGTGGTACAATGTATGTTATTACGGAAGTTAACTTCTTTCACTGTTCTCTGAGTTGCTTAAAAGTATTCAGTTCTGAATGGGGAAACGTATATGCCAAAGAACTACTACTTTTTTTCTTTCACACTTCAGTAATGGTTGTACAGTGCATTACAGCAATTAAGGTGCTTCGCATATACCAAGTATAGATTCCTCCCAGTTCCCTCTCACACGTGGATTGAAAAAGATGAAGAGGAGGGAACAAAACAGTCTCTCTCTTAACAGAAGCTAAGCCAAATGGCCTTAGCTAAATCTCATGAGCAAGCAATTATTTTATTTATTGTGAATAAAGATATATTTGTTTCTGTCACTTATGCAGCAGGGAAAACTGCAATTTTCATTTAGAGAGGTATATATTTTATAATTTATCTGTTCTATTTGGGTAAAATGAGTTAGTTACATTTATCGAAATCAAATGTAAATCTCGAATAAGATTCTTAATTTAAAATATTTCAATTTACCAACATAGGATTGGTGCTCTATAAGTTTATAAATATATATTAAT
>NW_009203714.1:0-1101 GCF_000690835.1 Fulmarus glacialis
GCAGACCCCAATGAGGGTACGCGTGGACATGCAGACCCCAATGAGGGTACGCACGTGTGTGCACATGCACGCTCTGGCAGACACGTGTGTGCACACCCCCCCACAACAAGGCACCGGCTGCACGTGTGCTCCTCCGGGACGTGTGTGCACACGTATTTATGCACTAAAGGACATGGGCCGCAACACACAAGTGCGCTACCCTCAACGGGCACACGCATGCACACACACGCATGCACACACACACGCATGCACACACACGCATGCACACACCCACGTGCATGCATGCACACATGCACATGCATACACACGCACATGCACACGCACACGCATGTGCACTCATGCACACAAACGCATGCACATGCACGCACACACACGCACACAAACGCACACGCATACACACATGCACACGCACATGCATGCGCACAAATGCACACATACGTGCACACATGCACGCACACACATGCACATGCACGCAAACGCACACACATGCATGCACACACATGCACATGTGTGCACACACGCGCGCATGCACACACGCTCACACACGTGCGCGCGTGCGCATGCGCATGCACGCACACGCACGCACACACACACGTGCGCACATGCATGCACACACATGCACATGCATGCACACTCACATGCATGCACATGCACGCACACACATGCACGCACACACATGCGCACATGCACACACATGCACGCACGCACATGCACATGCACACACACACACACGCATGCACACCCCCACAACACACGCGCCACACACATGCACATGCACGCACGCACATGCACGCACACGTGCATGCACATGCACACACACACACACGCATGCACACCCCGACCCAGCCAAAGGGACACGCATCCACACGCGTACACATGCACAGCACCCCAAATCCAACCAGGCAGCCCCCCCAGCACCTTGCCCTCCCCCCCCCGGGGCGCCCTGGCTTTGCCCCCAGCCCTCCCCAGGGGGGACCCTGCGGCCCTTCCAGCTCCTCCCGGCCCCGGTGACGGTGCCGAGGGGCCGCAGCCCGGCCTGGCTCCGTGGGTGGGGATGAGTCAGGGTTGCGGGTGTATTTTGGGCTTTGCTGGGGATGGCAC